>NC_136902.1:18016797-18226182 GCF_949606895.1 Notothenia rossii
AGCCTGTCAAAGAGGTCATCCTCAGGCTGCTTGTTCTCCAGGAACAGCTGGAGGTTTTTAAAAACCTGAAAGGAAGTTGGCAAAGATTGTTTTAGCATGATATCACTTTGATTTGACACTTGAGACTAAAGTGCCTTCCACACCAAGAACAAAGAAGCAACAGCTTTTATTTGATTTTACTTCCGAAACAAGTCTCGTTTTTTTTTTTTTTTGTAAAACCTTTTACCTTTCTAAAGGTCATTGAGTATGCATTTGTTAATATGTTTTACATTAAAGCTTCTGCCGATTGTCTTCACATGCTGGACTCTGAACAATGTGATCTGGAAAACCCTTTCAGTTTTACTCCTTTTACTATTGATGTTGTTCATGAAGCCGTATCCAAGTTAGATCCTAAGAAACCGGCTGGCCCGGACAACGTAGAACCTTTCTTTTTAAAGATAGCTGCAGATTTTATTGCTCCACCTCTCACTACTCTTTTTAACCTCTCCCTCAGCACAAACACCATTCCAAAAATATGGAAGTCAGCTTATGTCCTGCCTTTACTAAAAGGAGGGGAGGATACTATTTAAAATGATTATAGGCCCATCTCTAAATTGTCAGTTCTGGCGAAGGTGCTCGAACGACTTGTGAGTGAACAGGTAAAGGAGTTTTTATGTACAAATGACATCCTATCTAAACATCAGTCAGGTTTCAGAAAGAAACATAGCACCATCACTGCGACAATGAAAGTGGGGAATTACATTACGAGTATTTTAGATAATAAGCAGAGTTGTGCAGCTCTATTTATTGACCTTTCCAAAGCGTTTGATATCGTCGATCATCGCATCTTGAAGCAGAGGCTACTCAGTATTGGCATATCCAGCCATGCAGTGGGGTGGTTTGTGAACTACCTCTGTTCAATTTGATGGGCTTCACTTCTGAGTGGTTAAACATTACAAATGGTGTTCCCCAAGGTTCTGTTTTAGGTCCACTTTTATTCTCTATCTATATCAACAGTTTAGGTGAAAAATGTCGATGGAGCAACCTTACATTTTTTATGCGGACGATACCGTGATGTATTGTGTAGGTTCCCTCCGTTAAGGGGGGCTGTTGTTAAAATTACAGGCTGTTTTTAAACATTATTCAGGACTCAGCTCTCTGAACTTAAGCTTCTTTTAAATGTTGATAAAACCAAGGTAATGCTCTTTTTCAAAAGCTAAAAAGACACGAGAGGACTGCTTTGGATATTGTAAACTGCGCAAGGAATAATACTTGAAGTGGGTTACCTGTTACAAATACTTAGGTACGTATCTGGCTTGATGATTGTCTCACTTTTAAAACTTCAGGTCAATAAACCTGCTTAAAAAAGCTGAGGGTTAGGACTAGGCTTCTTTTTCAGAAAACAAGTCCTGTTTCTCACTTGAGGCCAGGAAAAGGCTAGTCATTGTGACCTTTTTACCTGTGCTGGACTATGGTGATCTGGTCTACATGAATGCACCTGCCCATTGCCTGAACAAGTTTAAAATGCCACCTATCAAAGTGCACTGAGATGTGTCACTAATTGTAAAGCACTTACTCATCACTATACACTGTATACCAAGGGCAGGTTTGCCATCACTTACTGTACGGAGGCTCAGTCATTGGTACACGCTTATTTTATAAAGCCATGTTGGGTAAAACTCCCGTATTATATCTGCTCTCTGATAACACAGAGAGTTGCAAGCAGCTATTGTCTGAGATCACATGATGTAGTGATGTTACATGTGCCAAGAGTAAGGGACTGTCTTAGGTAAGACAGCTTTTATGTGCGCAGCTCCATTTGCTTGGAACAATCTTCAGCTAGAATTGAAACTGAGCAATTTCATTCCTCAGCATGTTTTTAAAGCTAGGCTAAGTGAAATGCTCTTTGATACTATGGGTACTTGCAAATATCGATAACTATGTAAATGTAGCCAGTAAATATAATGTATGATGTCCTTTATTGTTTTATGTTGTTTTATGTTTCATGTGGAACCTATTTGCTGCAGGTCTCCCTTGAAAAAGAGATCTATGATCTCAATGGGACCAATCTGGTTAAATAAAAGTTTGAAATGAAATGAAAAATGGACAGCGTGGATCAGGGCTCTAAGATTCATAACAAACTGTGGATCTCTTTTTCACCATTGGATTTTATATTCTGCCATTATTGGTAGAAATGATCTATAACATAATAATGTGATTTAAAAATGATCTTCTTATCTTCTCCTTTTTCATATTGGAATTACGGTAAACACAATCTCCATACGCAGGACTTTTTCGTTTTAAAAGTCAGAAAGATTTTTAATTTCCCCCAACTAGTGGATAGAATACTCTAGACCAGGGGTTCCCGGTGCGGACCGGTTGTCAATTTTAACTGATTTGAATATTTACCCACCAGCAGGTGGCAACAGAGGCTAATTGTATTTAACAGCCTGAAGAAATACCAATATGCATCCAAAACATATTAACAACGTTTAAAACCAGGATACAATTAAAACAAAAAATTAGGACCGCTTTACAAATATTAATATAATATATAATATAATATAGCCTAATATATTTTGCAACAGTGGCTAATTGTATGTAACAGCCTGAACAAATAATAGAACAAAATGCATCCAAAACATATTAACATAGTTTAAAAAATAAATTAGGACCACTGTACACATATTGATATAACTGAAATGTCAGTGAGACCCCTGGGCTTGTTTGCCAGCAATAATAACGTCATACCGTTGCGTTCGTTCCGGTGCACTCCGACAGCATTTAGCACTACATCGAGATTAAGATTAAACTAACTTCTTTGGGAACACCCACATACCTATGGAGTTGGCCAGATGTGTGTAAATTACTGTTCATGGTAATTTGAAAACAAATGCCGTTGTTGGACACACACAAACACACAGAACATACACATACACAGCGGAGCTGAGCAGAGCACATACACACACACATCATGCGCCTTTGTGACCGGACATTTCCTTCATACAACGAGTAATAGGGGGAATAATCGGGCCGTTCGATGTGTGTGTGTGTGTGTGTAGAGGTGTGTGTGGTTGAAACGTTGCTACGTTTCAACCACACACACCTCTACACACGCCTATACACACCTCTACACACACGCCTGCAGTTGGGAACACAGCGAAGGCGGTGTGTACGCGCTGGTGCTGCACTTCTCAGAGGCTGCCTCCTGATGCTGCAGCCATTTCATGAAGTGAAGGAGGCTTTACAATAAAAAAAATAGCTCTACACCCCTGGTCACATTGTCCTTAAAATTAAGTCCGAGTTCGAAATATATCTCAAATAATGTATGCACTGCCATTCCCCCAAAAACATAACAGTCTGCGATTAAACGGTTGTCTCCTGTGTGCTCCACTTCCTATTGGCGCACCACCTGTAACTTTATCTGCGCACGAGAGGCTGAGACCTTATGCTAACCAATTTTGATTTATTTTGTATGTTTTGGATGAAATAATATGACTGGTATAAAATCAAATGCAAATCAAAAAATTAATTGAATTTTTTTTATAAAATTATATTTTTATATATTTATAATTCTGCAAATATTACGATAAACTCACAGCTATTTCGCGGCCCGGCAGTCACACCTCCCGGCCCGGTACCGGTCCGCGGACCGGGGGTTGGGGACCCCTGCTCTAGACTACAGACTGTTCTTACACTAAGCAAATATTGTGACTTTCAAGAAGTTTCAAATCAAACTGGATTATCGAATTTAATTATTATTTTTAGTTATTAACGCGTTAACTTGAAAGCCCTAGTTTAATATAATCATTTAATGTTATTCAAATATGTGCTTTTGTGTTCATTGTTTGAGAAAAGGTGGTGGTGAATATAGGCCTAATAAAACAATAAATAAAATGTAATCAAATTACAATTTGGGACCCTGACACAGCTTAGGCATGCAGAATGTGCTAAGAGTCACAGAAAAATGTTTTGTTGTTCGTGAGTGTAGGAGCTCAAACATTTTTATTAATATGATAATTATTGATATTATTGATGGAGCAAAGTGTTTGGGGATGCACAATCATATTTCTGTCACATGGAGGCGCCATAATATTTGTTGTTCATGATGACAAGTGCTGGTGGTCTATAACAGGTTAATGTGTCTTAGAATGTACTTCAGTGTGGAATGGGGTATGCAGAGAGGAAGTGTAGCCTGTGCCCTGGCCTGTAGAAGAATGTGTGACTGAAAGATGTGTAGCGTCTGTATGTGTGCACAAGTGTGCGCTTGTGTGTCTGTAAACTCCGGTAATAGCAGGAAACAGACCACCCTCCAAGGCAGTGCTGACGGAAAGCTTTTGTGCCTGATCACCTGTCTGTGCAAACATCCTTCTCAGTGTGGCAACTTCTTGTCTCATTAACACTAAATTATCATATCTGTCAAATGCACACCCAGCACCACCCTCATAGAAACACATAAAATCACAGTCTTGTGCTTTAATGCCTTTTTTTTCAGTTGTTAACTCTTCTCTCCATTAATTCCCACATTTCCAGTTCTTACCCTCTTCTCCACGGGCATCTTGTTGTAGTAGCGAATGGAGTCCTTTCCCAAGAAGTCAAACTCTACCACGTACTCCTGGTCGTCCATCTTGGCGTACAGTTTAATGTGCTCGACCCGCAACGAGCAGCAGCCTACTGTGTCCGCTGTCTCACCTTCCTCCTTTTCGTTACCCGCCCTCAATGCAAGCTACAGGGGAAACATTATCACACGTTATCTCAGGATTAGTTTTTTCACTTACAGTTTATTGGTATTTAGAGACCTGGGATAAAGGTAAACCGTGTGGTTAATGCAAAATGATAAAATAGGATCCTTACTTAAAGGTGACCTATCATGCAACATGCACTTTTGTACGTCTTGTATACATGAATATGTGTCCCCGGTGTTCCAGGGAACTCACCAAGTGTCAGAAAACACAACCCTCTCTATTTTCCTCCATACCCAAATCTCTTAAAAAGGGGCTGCAACTAATCTGATACAGACTGATCCAGATCTCTGACGTCACAGAAGTGGCGCTACGGCTATTGGGCCAACTCCACCAATCAGGAGGAGACATTGCCGTTCGAAAGCGCTGGAGACGCTGTAGTACATATGCCAGGCCTGTAGATGGTGCTGTTCTCACAGAATCAGCCCATGCAAAGACAGTGTTAAATTGAGCGAAATGAGGAATGGCTAAAATGCACGATCCGTTTGGTATTTTGAAAAATAAAAAGTATAAATATGCCTTATATAGATATGGTCCTACTCAGGATTTGTTAGTTCACTTACAGTTTATTGGTATTTAGAGACCTGGAATAAAGGTAAACCGTGTGGTTAATGCAAAATGATAAAATAGGATCCTACACTATATTATTCAAATATAGCATGATAGGTCCACTTTAAAGTAAAACCGTACATTTTAGCATTTGATCGCCAGTTTGCAAAGTATCATTGTTGGGAACATTACACCTATGTTGGATTTCATTTCACCGATTTTTTCAATATGCATAACTAGTTAAAAATAGTGTTTGTTTAAAGGTCCCCTATTATACTATTTTTCTAAAACTATATTATAGGTCTCAGATATATACAAAACATGTCTCTGAAGTGTTTGGCTCGAAATACCAAACAGATCATTGTAGCATCCCATAATCCCCTCTTTTTCAGCCCTGTTTCAATATGGCTGATTCTGTGTCTGTTACTTTAGGAGGAGGTTATAGGTGATAAGGCTGGTGGGTGTCACCCTAGTTTGTTATTGGCTAATGGTTACACAACCCAACAAAACATTAGGACATCACAAAGTGGCTCAAATCTGGTCAGATTTTATATAAATGGATCAGGACAAAAAAAGAGGCGGTCTTTGTTCCTGAAACTTTCAGAATCTCTTTACACAGAGGGGACACATGTTTATGTATAAAAAACTTCTCACCTTGTCTATGAAATACAGTGCTACGGATCTCTGCCTGATCCTCATCTCTTTTGACTTCCAGTCGTCTCTGTACTGGGTGCGGAGGCGACCCACACACTTCTTCAACCGTCGAGCAGTCTCATATTTCTGCCAGTCCTTTTCCCCCTGCACACACAACCAGTTTTTTGCAATATGGAAAAAATCAGACAGATCTTTTTTTTTTCATCAAGGAATAACTGTGGAATTATCTACATGTAGGATTGAGTTTATTATGCTTTTAGTTTTGCAGCTGAAGGTGTGAGAGCACAGTTACCTTGATCCTGGAGCTGGGATTCAGCATGATGTACTTGATGGAGCTCTGGATGTTCTCCGTCCACGAAGCCAGCCAGGTCACCTTGTTGTCATGGCGAACCTCCTTCCATTTTGTCCCTGGGGGAGGTTTAGGGTGCTTTGAGTCCCTACAGAAAAAATGCAGGTTAACCTTAAAGAAGTTGACAACTTTTTTCTCATGTGTTATAATATTTACTTTCTCTGTATGAAGTGTCCGCTGAGGTAGTGTCTCTACCTTTGTGTTGATTAAGGTGTTTTCATTTTCGGTACAATATACATAATTTATTATAGACCTGATACTTAACATTAGGTATTTGTTTAATTCATATCTGATTGACACTTGGTCGATATTTGGTTTGTACATAATAGCATTGGGGTTGTTGTTTCTAGGTTGTTTGTGTGATAAATGTTGAGTTAATTGCTATTCAGAAGGAGAAGGACGATATAAAGGTATACTTCTTTCTACTCCTTTTTGGACATACTTATTGAAGTTGTTTATTTATATTGTTTATGTGAAGTTGTATAATAAAAGTTATTTAAATTAGACTGTTCATTTTATTATTTGTGTTTACTTATTTATATAATGTTAAAAAACAAATAAGAATGACTATGCTTCCATAAAATACTTAGGCTTTTTTTATTTTGATAAGCCATTATATTTTAAGCACTTCAGCAATGAGACAATAGCTTACATATAACTGTTAAACAGTCCCCGCTGGGTCGTGTTATTGTTTGCACACAGCATACTCTGACAGGAAGATTAGCTTTGACATAGTGCCGGCATGTGTGCGCGTGTGTCTCATTGATGCTGAACATCTGACATACTAACTTAGTACACACACACACACACACACACACACACACACACACACACACACACACACACACACACACACACACACACACACACACACACACACACAGACACACACACACACACACACACACACACACACACACACACACACACACACACTTAAGTGACAGATGTCAAAAGTTAAATATATAAGTTAAATCAAAAGTTGTTAAGAGCAGGATAAAGATTGTAGTCTATTTGTCTACTTAGACAGAATAATAACTTCAAAAATTAACTTAATACTAAATCAAAGCCCATATGTTTGTTATATCTCTCACAGGCTCCGCCCTCTACTGGACTCGGGTACTCCCCTCAATCCTATCATGCAAGCATTCATCCACTGAGACTTTTTAGACGTAGCCGGCCACTGGGCGGGCCTACCTGAATGCGCGCGCATCTCACCGCATAAAAGGAGGCCTCGCCTCCTTACTGCCATCCCTTTCTCTTCAGCAAGGCAGTGAACAACTGAATGAAGAGAGACGGATAAAGAAACTTTTGTCATATGAAGAAAAATGGACTCACCTGTAGAGCGCCCCTTTCCTTCGTGTCCGGGTCCCATTGAAGGTGACGACCCCCACTGCCGGTGTATCGCGTGCCCAGGGTCCGCCCACGCGGCGGCCAACCTGGCTCCGATTGCAGTCTGCAGCGTCTGCCGACTGATTCCTCGCCCCGACTGCCATCAAAGGCTGGCGCTGTTTGAGGGATGCTACGTCTCGCCGGTGGAGGACCCAGAGCTCGACGTGGTGGAGATGGAGGACCTCGAGCAGGGAGTGCCCTTCATCTTCACCATCCCAGCGGACCGGGCGGGTCCGAGCATCGGGGAAGGCCATCAGCACAGGTCTGCACGACAGGACTTCTCGGCTGTGATTGCTATGGCGGCGGAGCGTGCAGGCTTGCCGCTCCCCCCGCCGTTGCCACCGAGGCCGGTGAGCCGCCCGTCCAGCACAGCCGGCATTCGTTTAACCCCCCCTGCCAAACATCTGGCGGTGTGTGAAGGCCACGTGGCAGCAGCCACTGAGAACGAAGGCTCCGGTGGCCACTCGGACACGGAGTGTCCCGGTATGCCCCCACTGGAGGAAAGCCTAGCGGCCCATCTGCTTCCGCAGACAGCCGGGTGGGCAGAGGGGAGAAGGCCCCTGCCCCCGCTGTCACTTGACCGCGAGATGCTTGAATATCTGGATAAGATATTCAGGCTCGGGGCGCAGATGGCAGCGGCGGCCAATAATCTAGGTGTGTTGGGAGTGTCGCTGACATATGCACGGCAGCATCTTGGTCAACGCCAGGCCCCTTCATAAAGTTTTATCTCTTGGACGTGTCTGGCTCCTTTTCATCGTCTGTGCTTGCTGGGGCAACGCAGGACTGGTGAGGAGGGAGGGGGGCTATGGGTTAGTGGGCATCTGACCCCCTCTCCGGACGTAATGCGCTTACGTTTTCCCCCGGGCCCCCAGCCCCGGGGGACGTGACGCACACATGGGCCCATATGGGCTGGAGGACTCTTTTCCCCCTGCTTTAGGGCAGGAGGGGGGAGTCCTCCACGTTATAGCACACCTCCGCCGGGTAAGCGCGTCAGGGTGTGCTCTGTCAGCCGCAACCCCTTTTCTCTCCACGGTTACGACCGAGGAAGAGGTGCGTGAGGCGCAGCGGCTGCTAACCAGAAAGCCGGTCAGAAACAGTGAGATGGAACAGTGTTGTTGTGGGACGACAGCGCGTGTATACATCGGGGCTCTGCCCACTGTACCCATAGAGTCCAGTAGAGGGCGGAGCCTGTGAGAGATATAACAAGGGGTTACATATGGTAACCCTTGTTATATAAACACAGGCGGAGCTCTCTACAAAGGACAGCCCTGTCTGTCCTATGCTGCTTGGTGAAGAGAAGTAAAGGATGGCAGTAAGGAGGCGAGGCCTCCTTTTATGCGGTGAAATGCGCGCACATTCAGGTAGGCCCGCCCAGGAGCCGGCTACATCTAGAAAGTCTCAGTGGATGAATGCTTGAATGATAGGATCGAGGGGAGTACCCATAGAGTCCAGTAGAGGGCTCCGTCTGTGTTTATATAACAAGGGTTACCATACGTAACCCCTCGTTATGTTCCTCCTGTGTATCTAAAAATGTAACTGAAGCCTAAACCCAATGTAAGTCCATAAGACCTGAATCCTAAGTAATGTATCTGACATCACCTGGTAAAATGATGTGAGAGGCTGGAACGGCTTGAAATGATTAGATACAAATGGGACAACACTTTGCTGGGCCATAACATCAGGTTAGTGACAAAACATGTTATGTGCAATTGTGGGTTTTTTATGTTTTGTATGCCTAATTCAAAGGTCTTCCAGGCTCATGCCTTACATAGTGGACAATGAAGAATTGTCAAATTAATAATTTACTTGTTTAGTGTCAAAACATAATTCAGCCCAAGTTAATGTAATGGTTGATTAGATAGCCTATGATTTCCTGATTTCATGCATTTGTTATGTCCCATTTAAATCCTAAAGGTAATTCAGTGTTTCTGTGTGAAATTAATATGCCATTATATCCATTCTTTTTTTTTTTAACCCTTCCGTGCTTACCCTGGTAACCCTGCTTTTAAAGTCAGAAAGCTATAAACTGTGGGTAATTCCCTGTGGAAAAAATGTGCGGACTTATGGTAGTGTATATAAAAGGCTCAAAATGTTTGCAGAGCTCACTCAAGCACGTAGCAGTGGCACCAGAAACGTTACTTCAAAGTGCATCAAAGCCTGTGAGTCAGTGAGTGTGGGCTTTGGGATTTGGCTTAAAATGTAAAGTCCATGGCGGTGAATGTTGTGATAACAGTGTTGGTCAGATTACCCACTTGCTACAGTTAATAATTATGTCTTGAGGTCTGATGCGTAGTTTCAGCCTGCCCATTTTAGGATGATCGCCTCGTCCCCGGAACAGGCCTGGCGGCTCGATGCGGAAGTTTCCGATCTTCTCTTTGTGGTTGTCCATGATACAGAAACCATACTCCTGGAGGAGTCTCTCATTCTCCTCTTTGATTTTCTACAAAGTGTATGGCAACATTAATATACAACAAAAGATTGCAGAATGTGTTCAAGGTAAAAGGAATTAATCCAGGTATACCAGTTTCTCCTGTTTTGACATCTGTTTCCTTGCTTCGGATTGGGCCTTGAAGAACTCACTCATCTCACTGAATTTGCACTTGTTCAGGTCGGTTATCTTGGACTTCTCCTCAGATGTCATTTCCTTAAATGTAAAGAGTCATCTGAGGCATGTATAACATAAATACTTCAACTTTGTACCCTCTTTAGGCTCTTGCTCGGGACACTTTTATAGCAAAGCTTGAGTCTTATCTCCTCACCTTCCTCCAGTCCTTAAGAAAGTTCTTCCTGAAGATTTCCTTAGTGGTGTACTCATGATCCAACATCTTAGCAAAAAATGTAGCCACCTCCTCAGCAGGTGCATTAAGTTTCATAGGTTTTCCTACAAAAACAGAACAATCACATTGTGGTGTAAAATGAAAAAGAAACAAAAACATGACCCGTTTTTTTTTTTACCAAGATATACTCACCATCGTAGTAAAACTTGACTTTGTCAGGCATGGGTTCATACGGAGCTGCAAACACTGGACCCTTGTGCTCAAGGAAGCGCCACTTAGAACCATCAGTAGATCTTTCCTCCTCCCACCTAATCACCACCACCAACAACAAAGTGCGACTCATGAGGGAAAACACAAATATGGTAACTACTTGCTCTTTATAACTACCCTTGTGAGATTTCCTGAGAAAAATAACTATTTCTCCCTGTCATTATCTTACCATTTCCACTTCTCCTCTTCTTCTTTCTTGGCTTTCTTTCCCTCGGTTACCTTTTTATCTTTTGTGTTCTTTTTGGGCTTTATGTCCTAGATCAAGTGCAGAAAACAGAATAACTCTGGAGAACAAGAACGGCAGATACACATGAGAATATATTTCATTAAAGATAGTAATGAAAAATGTAATGAACCTCTTCTTCCTCCTCCTCCTCCTCTTCTTCATACTCATGTTTCCTCTTCTTGGCCTTTTTGTCATGTTCTGTCTTGACTTTTTTGGGCTTGTATTCAAATCTGTGAACAGATGTATTGATAATCTTACTATGTCTTACATTTCAATAAGAAAGTGACAGATTATAATTGAATTTGTATGAAACCCACTCTTCCTCATCATGCTCTCGCTTGGAGGTCTTGTTTTGTTGGGGAGAAGGGTAGAAGCCATTGTCCTCTTCGGGCTCACTCTTAATGGCAGCAGGGCTTGTATCTCTTAAAGTCACACATTGAAATGCAATTTAGTAAAGTAATATTGTATTAATCATAACCAACTAATTTAATTGTACATCAGTCAGAGAAAGCGCAATGCATTTTTACCTCACATATCCATTTTCTTTCTCCTTTTTAGGCTTGTCTACATGGGATGATTTAATCTGTAAGAAACAGAGAAAGATAAATTAGCAAATGTAATTTAAACAAACTTTCAAACCTTTAAACAATGTTCAGACTGTCTTCACTGTTGCTATTTGTAAAAAGTTGCTGGAATGTTACAGAGGCCATTGGTGTTGACCTTTTTAATGATCATGAAAAAAAAAATTGTTAACCTAATTTAACAAAATAATGACAAGTAATGAGAGAAAAACATATTTAGACTTAAGATCCCTACAGCATTTTATAAGCGGCAGACTGACAACAAACCTTCTCTTCTCTCCTCTTCTCTTTGTCCTTGTCTTTCTCTTTGTGTTTTTCCCTGTGCTTGTCTGAGCTGCCGTTGCTGTGCTTCAGCTTCTCCTTGTCTTTGTGTTTCTTTTCAGAGTGGTCCTTATGTTCGCTAGAGAAAGAAGCCACCAAAGGTCAGAGATCAAGTGCAAGAGGTCAGACGTGGTCCAGATGCGCAGACACAAAAGTTACTAAGTCGCTAACTACCAGTATTAATAACGTTTAGCAAACAATATAATAAGACTCTCGTAGACAGAGGGTGAGATTGACCCAATTTGTGACACATCCTACAGCCTGAATGCATTTCACAACCATCGTCCCATAAGGGTTCAGATTACAAATGCATTCAGAAAAGTGGATTTCATTGAGTCTTTGTGATATATGTTTGCTTATTTAACATGGCAGGGTTCTTTGACGTTCCATCAAATCAGCAGCTTAACTTTCTTGACATGTTCTTGTTGAAAAGATAACCTTTTTTATGTTAAAAACAGACAGAATCTTTATCCAAATGCGTACTTTGTTTAGATATGATAGAAAAAACCATCAGCTGGTATCATAATGTATACTGGAGGATATGTACATGTGAGGGGTCGTGGTAACACTGATAGCCTATCATTTCAGGGGCTGTTAAAACCTCCATTGGTCAGTTTTATATCAGAAAACCTTAACTCGAGAGGAAGATACCCTACCTGTTGCCGTGCTTGAGTTTCTCTCTCTCCTTGTTTCTCTTGTGGTCTTTGTGTCTTTGTTCCTTGTCTTTGTGCTTGTCTTTATGTTTATGGGAGTCTGTGATACCAAGGAGAGATCAACTTATTTAGCAGCATACAAAGAAAATCTTAATAAAAAACATTTTGCCAAATATATATCCTAATATCCATTGAAATGTGCCTTGCATTTATTTGAGGATCATGGCTAACACACCTGCTGTAGCTGACCCACCATTCCCCTAAGGTTCAACCTCCAGACCACACCTGTTATGTGATGATGCTATTTCCTTCACACAAAGGACTTCTTCCCCTCTAACATTAGAGGTTATTTTTTCAGGGCAGCTAGTCATGTGATTCTGCTTTGACAATTATTGTTTGGCTTTCATAATAAAATGTTTCCTGCTGAGTTAAATTCCTCCCGAGGTAGACCTGTTTTGGCTTGATCATCTCCTCGTGGCGCCCCGTTGTCATGGCAGTTTAATAAGGGTATTATTATCTGCTATAGGAAATTGTAATACACATTGCAATTATAAACCCAATCAATTCCCATACTGCTTTTGCTTCCCATCATATCATCAGACAGGAAATTAAAACACAAGAAAAAAAGTGATCTCAACTCTGCAGGAGTATCAGATACTCTTGTGTTGAGGCACATTTTTTGCAAAACTGACTGCTGAAGGCATATGCTTTTAATAATGTAGTGCAACTTTATTTTCTGTGACCTGACATTGTATGCTCATGTATGAGGATTCCCTGTTGGTAGTGCAGATAAATGTCTCTAGCAGGGAGTGCAGCTGGTGGAGAGATAAGGGCCGGGTGAAGCGATAAGCGCCCGCCTCTCGCCTCCATATCACGGCAGACAGTTGGCTCTGTGGTCGGCTCCCTGGCTGTTACATCCAGAAAAAGAAAATGGCGCAGAGACTAAGTCCTCAGCCACAATTCAGCTACTTTCGGCTCCAAAATGCGTTATAAATGCACGTACAGTTTATCAAACTGAAGCATGCAAAATAAACACGATGCCAGGTCCTTTGAGAATACCCCAGCAGATTAAAAAACAGAGGACCGTAAGTGTACATTTTAGACCCTCTTTTTGAACAATAGCCGCAAGAGAGTGGAGGAGAAGGGACTTAGTCTCTGGGACGCCATTTCTGTGCTTTCAAAAACTAACAGTAGACAGATCACGATTCCGACTGGAAATAAGACAGACTATGAATACAAATCCTAGACAGAGGACCTACCGCTTCCTTTGGATCCAGAATTCACCTGAAAGTTGTGAAAAAATATGATTTTAATATTTCAATTTTTAAAATGCCGGTAGCACGGTTATTCAAGTTTCAATTGGTATTGACATTTACCCTAGAAATGCATGCATTCAACTACAGTAACATAGGCCCACAAATACTGCACATAATTTTAAAGTGTTGATTAAAAGAACAAAGAAAGCGGCACAACTTACTACGCAAATTAACGTTTCTTAACCATTATTTAATATCATGACGATTAATACGCTGAGATATTACAAAGGAATTAACACAAATTGACATTAAAAAAAAGGGTAGATAAGCAAAAGGTACCTGAGAGTCTCCATGTCCATGATCTCCGCTCATGGTCAGGTTGTTTTTGTTTGTAGAGCAGGTGAAGTTATCTCGGTAGACAGCTGTTAAGGATGCGAGGCTCGGGGAACCCTCACTGACACACTGGAATGGAGTCCCAATGTTTACTGAATGCGCATGCGCACACCGAGAAAACGCTGGTCCCTAGGTCCCTACCTGAACCACACTCAAAATGTCAAGGTACGTCAATGATGTGGTTATATTTTCTTTTCAATTCACTCACCATTTTATGACATTCGTACAGGGAAAATAAGTCTTAGAGCATCATATTTTACCAGGGCTTTAACTTATTTTCACCTAAAGGTATTGAGTGTTTACATCACACTGCTTACTTTAATGCAGTTCTGGTAGGAATGAGCAAACTGAGACTGACCACAAAATGATCGGTAATCGTTAGGAGAATGCATGAATCATTTTACACACTTTCACAGAACAAAAAAGCAGTAGAAAATTTAATTCAGTTTTACAACATAATTATACAATCATGACAAGCTCCGTCATCAGTCTTCACATGATTAATCCAGCATTTAATATAAAAAGCACATTCACACAAACACATACTGTATTGCACACATTCTAACTACAATCTCACATGATAGCATGGACAACACAATAGCATAATTATTTTTAAAACAATCTGTACATGGTTTCTTCCTCCATTCATAAACCGGAACAGAGAAACCAATATCAACTGATTCACAGCGGAAACAAAAACATTTACAGTACAGTTCACAGGTTTCCATCACTGCAGTCTATTTAGACTTCCTTCGTTTTGCCTGGGTGGGGCTCGCTCCAGTTTCTGTTTAAAAAAAAAAAAAAAAAGTATATTAGGTACAGGTAGTAGCTTAGGCAGTGGCGGTTCTAGGACATTTTACATGGGGTGGCAAAGCGGGGGCAAGAGGTCATGCCAGGGTGGCATGGGAGGGAGTACAGTATGTGGTATTTTATACTGTATATAACCTTTTTATTGTTAAATCATGCCCTAAGTGTTCTTAATGCTTAAGAGAAACAAGATGTTCAAACAAACTCAAATATAGTATAAAAAAGCAGAAAATACTCATGAATTCTGCTTACTGTAAGTACAGTAAAAAGTACTTAGTTATAATTAAGTACACAAATTACATCACCCATCTCTTAAGAGAGCTAAAGGTGACATGTGCAGCAACACATTTCAATACATATTTGTCAATACTAAGAGCCGCTAGATTGTGCTGTTGTGATGGAATATGTATGCAAGGAAAATAAAAACATACCATGTGGTCCAGCAGGAGTCTGATCTGCCTCCTGATCACTACCTCTGTCCCTCTTTCTGACACTTCATCTTTATTCCTCATGTACATTTCTTCTTCTTCACTAATGTCTTCATCTCCTCCTGGCTTTCTCCTGCTCTGACCCTCCTGGTCTCTTCAGTGTACTCTTTTTCTTTTCCTTTTCCTCTTTCTGTTCGTCCTGATCACTTCTCAGATATGTATTTTTTGTTGTTGAATCACTCCAGCTACTCTGGCCTGTAAGAGTCGACTTGTGAAAAGCACTGGTACAAATGCTTGTATAACTTTACACGTTAGGGCCATGAAGCTAATAAGTAGCATATAATAAATATAAAATCAGAAAGTATTTATCAAACGCAGACAGACAGCTGTGTTTAGAACTAGTTTGACGGTAAAGGATGTATCCTGGTTTCATTTATCAGCCTCATTGCTGTGATGTCTGAGAGTAATTTACGTGGATTGAATAGTACGGCATAGTTTAGCAAATAAAAGTGATCGATCTCCCAGCTAGCGCTGTCTGTATAGTAGGCTATTTTGTAACGTAACGCCCCAAACAGCGCCCGTCTGTTAAACGCTATCGATTCAAACGGCAGCGCTTTATTAATATCTTGTTTCAAGCTCTCGTCCATTGTAAAAACAAAACTAGTGGAAGGGAAAATGCTCCAAGGGGAAGCTGATCCACCCTCAGGTGCTGGGACAGCTCGGTCCCCCTGCAGCTGCGTGAGCCGCGGTCTGTGTGAACGCCGCTCCACAGTTTAATGCAGGGCCGTAGCTGCCTTTTTAACGGGCCTAAGATGATATTTTAAATGATTCACTTTTAATTAATGTACTGCTTGTTTTGTTGCCTGCGAAGCTTGTGGACATAGTGTACGTTTGTTTCTACAAGTACAGTTTTAGGGACACAAAAGTTAGGGGGGAGCTGGGGGGGAAAGGCTCTACAGTGAAGGGGCAGCTGCCCCCCCCCGTAGATCCGCCCCTGAGCTTAGGTATGTGAAGGTTAGGCGTAATGATATATATTATTTTAAAGCTGCATGAGTGGTTAAGTTACCTTTCACAGCAGCACTGGTTCCAGGCCTGGCTGATCTCTTCCTAATGCCGCTGTCTGCTACTGGCTCCTCCTCCACCTCCTTCTCTGCACGGGAGCTGCGTCTGCTCGGTCCCTTGGGCTTCTCCACAGCAGCCCTGGGAGGACCAGATAGAAAAACAACGACAGGGAAAGGAAGAACAACACAAGGGTTTGTTACTAAAGATGCATGGGTGTGCATGTTAACTCTGCTCTACCCAGAGAAAGGAATAATACCACTCAGGACTTTGCTGTTTTTCCTCGTCTACCACAGATACTGTCCATCTTCATCCCGACAGCTTCCACTACAGTACGTCGACATGATCACTGCTTGTCTTTGCAGCGCAAACATGTTAAAATACATACCTTGGGACTAAGTTGATGGGCGTCTTTCTTTTCTTTGCCCATCTGTGATAGAAGTGGAAAAACAGCGGTAATCTATAAACTGTGCTGAACAAACATGGCTTCACTTCCCCCACCATCATATGAAAAACCCCAGGAAAAGAGATGTGGCTAAAAAGGTCACTTGAGTGGTGCCATTTGCTTTGTGATTTGGCTGTTTTTTGCTTTAACTTCGGACATACATAAGTATATTTATATTGTTGCATGCCAATCATACATACCAAGTGCCACGTGGCTCATTGTTTTCGCCATGTACCTCTTGGCCAACCAAATGAACTCCCTGAGTTTCAGTAGAGTTAGAAATGTCTAAGCATTTCTCCAAGTCCAACTTTCAGAGATCAGAGTAAGGGAAAGCTTAATAGCCCCGAACACTCTCAGCATTTTGCAGCTAAGCAACAAACAGCAGTTCAAATAATCCAAATGTTATGAGGAGCCTTACCCCTGCTCAGAACTTGTCGAGACCTCTTCACCTGAACAGGACAAAGAAAACTGTTAATTATATGTCATGTAGTCCCAAGAGATGCATATGGTTTTCTATAAAGTAGTTATATTCAGGGCTGCACATAACTGGTGCGCAGGTGCGCATGTGCACCCGCCGCCAAAAAAGGAGCACCGGATCATTTGAAAAAAGCGCATTTGCGCACCAACATTGAGAGAGAAAGAGAGACATGAGAGAAGAGAGAAGTGGTAAGACGCGTGACTACGCTGCACGACTGCTTCATGCGCTCCCTGCTGCGAGGCACGGGCGCGCAACCCCCCCCCCCCCCCCCCGTTGACCATCTTGATACAGAGGATGCGCACCAAGCAGGTACAGGGCAAAAAAGTTATGTGCAGGGCTGGTTATATTCTATAAACAAGCATGTTTTAACAACAACTTAAAACAAAGATGACCACACTCACCCGTCTTCTCAATGGCGACAGGTTCCTGAGACTGTGAGACTTCTTGTTGAATAGATGCTGGGAAAAAATATGGAAATAGTTCAACTCACATTTTAATATGTACTCAACTTAAACTAGATAGAGATTGGCTATGTAAGTTTAATGTTTACTTGCACAGGTACGTACTATAACATAAACCAATGCCATACACACAACACAACATTTATAGTCTAAGCTAATTTGTAATGCCCTAGAGGGGCCTTTGAAATACATACACACAAACAACAAACAACAAATACACAACAGGAACTCAAAAATAGGTGTTCACATTAATCCACAGAGCTCATAAAAATAGTGATAAGACAAAACAATACAGAAACTAATGCAACAACAAAGTAACATCTGATTCAATTGAATTAAATTGATCAAAGTCAAGATCCAGTTTTAGTTCAGTAAAGAATTTCACATTTTGTCAACTCTATTAGAGAACCGCAGTGACGCGTCCTAAAACCCGGAAGTAAGTTAGCATTTTTACCACTTCCGGTTCCTTTGACAAAAAGCAATGCAATTTCTCCATAGGATTTTGGAAAATAGCTCGAAATAAGGTCTGTGTTTGACACACATTAAGAGACAGATCACGTTTTGTTCTACGACATTAAATACATCTGCAGTGACCCCACTGGTGATTTTTGAAGAGTTTACGTGTCTGAAAAACGATGGTTGTTAACATGTGGCTGAATAGGACTACAGAAGTTGTCGAGGCCGTTTTACGTCATTACACCGAACACGTAAAAATTCCCGCTAAGTTTGTTTGCCCTGTTCTGCTTGAAAGCCAGTACCTGCGCTCTTGTTTATTTTCGGGTTTGGCACTGCGGTTCTCTATTAATATAAGTGTAACCGTCTCTCCTCAACTATTACCACCTGTGAGCCATCGCACAAAGCAAAACTTTATAATTTAGTTTGTATGACACTTGCTTGACCTGAGCAAGCATCACGGCCAGAATATGGCAATTTTCCTGTTGTGCATTTACCTGGGGTTGTCTGAGTGGTTTCAACAAATTCAGCAGCAGGTGGCATGGGGGGCTCCACAGCTGCATCAGGCTTCACTTGTGGAAGTCCGCTGGGGTTAGCAACTGAAGGGGATGTGGTGGGGGCAACCTCCATAGCAGGTACAGATCCAGCAACAATTGGAACAATGGACGGTACAGGACTTTGCACGGGGGCAACCGCAGAGAGCAAGGTACCTGTGTTAGCACTGACTACCGTGACAATAGCAGCTTGAGATGCAACCTCCTGGGCCTTGCTTGAAACTGAAGCTGTGGCAGTCACTGGAGCCTGGGTAACAATCTGAGTGGGAACAGCCACATGTGCAGGAACTGGGATTGGAGAGGAGATAGCAGGCGGTGTCATGTTGTTAGAAGCAGCGACAGTACTATGGGGATTTGGTGCTTCAATTTTAGTGGCAGGAATAGCAGGAACATGAAGGGTCTGTGGTTGCACAGCTCCGGAGGGCCCCTTTGCAGACCTTTCTACGGGACTTAGCTGCGAGTCAACTGTACCAGAAACAGCTGCAGCAACCTGTGCAGGTTTACTTTTCCCCAGGGCAGTGGGAGACGGTGACATGGGGCTCTTTCGCATGTTGTTAGCAGCCCCAGGACTAGAGCAAAGAGGAGGAGAAGCCAGGGGTGGCTGAAAGGGAGATGATGCTGAAGGGCTTGGATTGGGAGATGGCTGCTTCACTGGGGGACTAGGTTTATGATCGGAACCGGCCTCACTTAGATTCTCTGGCTTTGGAGGCCCTGGGTTAATTTGATGAGAAGCTGGGGGAGTACCAACTGGGACTGATGAGGACACACTAGTGGCAACCTGTACCTGTCCTACAATACTTCTGGTAGGCTGAGTGCTGCCGATGTTAGCCCCTGAGGACTGGGTAGAGGTTGGAGCAGTTGAAAGTTGGATGTTTGTAGTGGACAATTGGATAGGCCTCACCATTGTGAGCGGCTGTGGTACCATTGTTGTATTAGGAGCCACAGATCCACCTGGGACCTGGAAAATTGGGTTGATAAATACAGGGGTGGTGGTGATAAACTGTGGTCGGGGGACCGGGGCCTGCTGCCGGATGTCCTGAGGTCTAATGTTCTTGTTAGGGACAGCCACCATGGTGGAGACCATAGTTGTGGGTGCCTGGGGAGTAGGGGCAGAGGTCATGGGGTTAGAGGTCACAAACACAGTTATCTGGTTTGGGGACATTGTGCTAGAAGAGGCTGGGATCTGTATGACCGATTGAACACTTGTCCCTGGTTTGGGACTAGGGCTTGGTTTTTGAGCCACGCTGGAGTTAGAACTGGTACTAACCGTCGAGGCAGGACTGCTCTGGCCTGAAGTGACTGTGTTGGGGCTTAAACTCATGGTGGCATTAGTGTTAGTACTAAGGGTGGGGCAGAAGGAAGGGGTTGGCTTTACATTCGGAAGGCTAGGGGTAATATTAGAGGTCACGTTAGTGCTAGGGTGGGAGATGGGAATTGAAGTAGACTGCAAATTAGGACTGCTGGTAGAAATAGGAACAGTAGGTTTTGGTTTAGCTGCCAATTCATTTATAGTGGCAGAAGTACTAACAGCAGCTGACATTTCTGTACTCTGGGAGTTACTGTGGAAAGGTCGCCGTGAATCCAAAGCAGACTTAGGGCTGTCCTTTCCCATTAAATCCCTAACAGTGTTACTCTGTATGGGCCGAAGAGGCATGATTGGAATACCCGAGTTATCAAGTAACTGGTTGAGGGACGTTGGCCCTGCCCTGAGAGTAGGCGAGACCTGGGGGTCGTGCATATTGGGTGCTGTGTGTGCTTGTTGCCTATCAACTGTGCCACCCTGATGTTCCGGGTCAGGTTTAGGCTGCTGAGGCATGGGGAAACGAGGGCTTGCCATTCTGGGAGCTGATAACTCCCTCAAAGGCTGTGGCTGGGGGTGAGGCTGAGGCAATTGCCGCTGATCCGCTGCCACCATTCCCTGACTTTCCCTGACTCCCTCAGCAGGGTTACCTTGCATCCCGTGAAAAGGACTCTGGGTTTGTTGTGCCTCCGTGGACCCACTAACTTGTGAATGCATAGATACTGGACTTGGGGGTACTGATGATGGGCTTAGCATCATCGTTTGCCCCTGAGGGTTGACCAACTGCTGCTGGGGGGGAGGGCAGGTGATTGCCATCTTTGTCCCCTTTTGTCTCCCTGGACTTGGGGTGGCTGATTTACGACTAGAGGCTGGACTCGACCTCCGACTATTGCTAGGACTTGCTCTCTTGCCCTGTCCTCCAGGCTGCTTGTCCTGTTTAGTGCCTGCACCTCCCATTCCAGTGCCAGTCGAGAAGGGCTGTTGACTGTTGTTGTTGTTATTTCCACCCATACTGCCATTGTTGTTGTTACCTGGTAAAGTTAAGCCAGGAGGGGCCTGCCCAATGGCTTTCAGAGTTGTTGGGTTAAGACCTTGCTGATCAAATCCCCGGTTAAGGTTAGGCTGCCTGGGAGGCAGAGGAATGTTGATTTTGGGAGGAAAAAGCCCTGCAATAGAGGCATTTAGCCTCTCAGGTGAAAGGTTGATTTCGGAGGGCTCAGTACTGGGTGGGCGATTTGTTGGGGTGAGAGGATGGTGGTAGGGCCTGGGGCTGGCTCTGTTTGGGGTTTTGGGCCTAGAGCTCTGAGAAGTTGTGGGGACATTTGGGAAATGAAGGCCAGGCATGGGACCTGCTTGCTGAGGCTGACTGGGTAACTGTTGCTGGGGACTGGCTACAGTGTGCTGGGGCATTGTTGATGGACCAGGGCCTTGCTTCATCATGTGAGTGTTAGAGCCCTGATTGGCCATCATCTGTTGGGTTCCATTTCCAGGCTGCACCCCAATTTCTTGGCCAGTAGGCCTGTCCTGCTTAATGTGGCCCCCTGCAATGGGCTCTTCAGAACCGGAGCCTTGAGGACCCTGTCCTGCATCAGGATGGGACATTCTTCGTGCAGCCCCTGCAAGCTGGAAAGGAGAACAGACACAAACATGTACAGCTTACTCCAAAGAAAATAAATAAACAGCACACTCACAAGTTGAACCCAAATCATGCCATATGATTGTCAATATTGTGTTAACATGGCTCTCACCTGTGGGTTCACCATCAGGGGCATCCCTCTGGCTTTATCAGGTGACGGGGGTACCCCTCCATGTCCTTGAAGACTGATCATTACAGGCATGTTGCCTTGCTGTGAGACAGGAAGCCTCTGCACCTCCGGTGGATTGCCCATGCCCCTCGGAGGGAGCTGCCCCCCTGAAGGGATGGACATACGATTCTTTGCCTGCTCCTGCTGCATCTTCAGCATCATCAACATCTGCTGTTGTTGCTAAAATGAAAGCATTTGAAAAGTACAAATAAATAAAAAGTTAACCATTGCTTTGATAGAACAAACACTCATTTAAGTATATGATATTAAATATACCTGTTGTTGCAGGTGTGGCTGTTGAGTTTGCTGCTGCTGTTGTTGTTGCTGCTGCTGCTGCTGCTGCTGTTGTTGTTGTTGCTGCTGCTGCTGCTGCTGTTGTTGCTGCTGCTGCTGCTGCTGCTGCTGTTGCTGTTGTTGTTGTTGTTGTTGTTGTTGCTGTTGTTGCTGATGCTGCTGCAGCTGATGAGGGTGCATTTGAGGCTGGCTTTGACCAGAAGTTTGCGGCCCCGTCATCCCCTGCTGTCCTTGAGCATTTGGGAGACCCTGCATTTGCATCTGTTGCATCTGTTGCTGTTGCTGCATCTGCTGCTGTTGCTGTAATTGTTGCTGTTGCATTTGTTGTTGTAATTGTTGCTGCTGCTGCATTTGTTGTTGCTGTATCTGCTGCTGTTGCATGTGCTGCATTTGTTGTTGTTGTTGTTGTTGCTGTTGTTGTTGCTGCATAAACTGCATCGGTACCTGCTGCAATACTCTCTGGTCTCCAGGTTGTCCGGGAAAACCTACGTTAACTGTAGAAAGGCATACATATACAAATCAAACACACATTTTGAAAGGCTGTAAACTTGCAAAAAGTAAACAAATCACTAACTGAATGCAGATACAAAATGATTGCCAACATGATTTATTTGAATTGAATTTACCTGCAGGCCTGTTGGGAAAATCAGGGAGTTTCTGGCCAGAGTTTTCCAAACCCAAATTCTGTTCACCACCCAGATTTGGCAGTTCGGGATCATCCATGCCAGCAGTCCCATCAAGACAACTAAAAAAGGTAAATAGGTGAATTTTATAAACTAATTCATGTAACAATGATTCCACTTACTTCAACTGTCCACTATAGAAGGAAATAACTATAACAAATAAAATGTGTTACCCAAGTCCTTCTACTTGCTGCTGTCCTTCTCCCTCTTTGGGCTTTTTCTTTCGTGCTGGTTTCTTCTTTTTGGGTTTGGCCTGGTTGCCACCACCTGCTCCCTGTTTTCCTCCTGGCCCAAACTGGCTGGCTGAGATGTCACTCTGCAGCAGGTTGACCAGCAGTGGACTAGTCAGTGTTACGTCCTTGTTGACAGGAAAGCCTCCTTGCTGTGCACAGGCTCCGCCCATTGGCATCTGACCTGGGAACTGTGAGTTAAAGTTCATGCCATGACCTGCAAAGTGGCCATTTCCCATCTGCATGTGCTGTGCGCCAGCCATCATGCCTTGCTGCTGCTGTGCCTGTATATCAGGGACCATCTGCTGGACGCCCAAGTCCCCTGTGCCACTGTTAGGATCCCCTAAAGGATGCTGGTGTTGTTGAGCTGCCTGTTGTTGCTGCTGCTGCTGCAACATGACCTGTTGCTGTTGTTTCTGTTGCTGCTGTAACTGCTGCTGTTGCAACTGTTGTTGGATAAGAGGATGGCCAGCGGGGAGCCTCATCTGTTGACCATGCATGCCCATAGCTTGATTAGGATTACCAGCAATAGGAACTTGCTGTGGTTGTTGCTGATTCATCTGCTGGTGTTGCTGTTGCTGCTGCTGCTGCTGCTGCTGCTGCTGCTGCTGCTGCTGTAGCTGTTGCAACTGGTGCTGTTGCTGTTGCTGCTGCTGCTGCTGTAGCTGCTGCTGCTGTTGGAGTTGAGCCATTTGCTGCTGCTGTTGGGGAGTCATCTGCTGAGGGCCAACCTGGCCCTGAAACTGAGCCATGTTACCTTGAACGTTTGGAGCAGGGCCACGCATCATCTGGCCGGGCATGACCCCAGCTGGAATCTTGCCTCCAAATGCCTGCTTATTACCTTGCATCTGGTTGGCAACCATTTGTTCCATCATGGAGTTTTGTTGCTGTTGTTGCTGCTGCTGCTGCAGGAGCATGGCCTGGTGCGCTTGGCCTCCAACCATCTGACCCTGCCCATGCATCACCCCCTGGCCTTGCTGAAGCATCATTTGCTTGGGTGGGGTCATCCCTCCTCTCTGCCCTTGACTGAGGGGCCTTGAGAGGACAGTCTGACCACCACCCTGGCCTTGAACCTTCTGGCTGGGGGACGAAGACACGGGCTGGACCTGATGCTGGAGGCCCATAATCTGGGTCTGGAGGCCTTGCTGTTGCTGGCCAATACTAGGCCCAGCGGTTGTACCAGGGGGAAGACCCGCCATGCCACTTTGTATACCCATAACATTTGGCTGGGAATGGGGTGGACCCTGCATTGAGTTTGGTGTGGAGGCTGACGGAGCTCCTGATTTAAACAAAGAGGAAAAATAATCACTTTTGGTGAAAGGTTTTCACAACAAGTAATACAATAGCCTTCTATTAACTGCTTGTTAAACCATGGCATTTCAAATTAGACTGTTGACACAGTAAAGCAGTTCATCACATCTAAATATGAACAAAAAGCAGACTACATAGCTGAACTTGAATGAATGAATGTTCCTGTGACAAGTTGAGTGAAACAGCATAAGTAATAATTATATATATATTAAATACATAAATAATGTCTAAATTACGACTCAATCTTAACATGTTTATTGTGATATTAAAGCATTATTATTTTTTTATTAATATATGCTTTTTAGAAACAATAATTATTGCTGTTGAAAACAATTAGTATTTGCTGATGCCTAAACTATATCATAAATGCACATCAATTCAGTAGTGTATATTTTTCAGTATTCATGTTGTAATGGTTTTTCCAGCAGTTGTTTTTAATCAGTCAAAGAGCCTTTGTAAATATTTTATAAAAATGCTTTCGATTGCGTAAACAGCAAATATCTTACCTGAGTGGGTCATGGCTTGGCTGCTCTGAAGCTGCTGACCGGCTCCTCCACCAGGGGTTCCTGGAGTGTTGGCACTCACCTGACCTTGGACAAAGTTGGGGTTTGGAAAGCCCATGGGACGCTTCGGCATGCCTGTAAAATGTATTCAATTATTTTTGTATTGTCGATATCAGAGTACTTAGTAATTCATTAATTACTTAATACAGCATTTACGAGGAAAAAAAAGAAGCACATTTTGTATGTTAATTTTAGTCTACCTAAACAATGTTACAAACGTAGCCCACCTGGGTGAACTTGAGCCCCAGGCTGTCCGTGCTGGGGCATTCCCATGAATCCTTGTTGCATGTTACCCTGTTGGCCGAGGGCTGCTCTTCCTGGCGATCCAACGCCCTGAGGAAAACCCTGTGGAGTTGTAGGTCTCTGAGCCATCATAGGAGGAGTCCCAGGTGAACCCTGCTGAAAAGGAGACGAGGAGGACCCAGGGGACTTGGCAGTGAGGTTGCCCTGCGGTCCAGATGTAGGTGGAAGGGGTGGAGGAGGTCTGGGCTGTCCTACGACACCTCCAGGGCCAGCCTGTGGGCCTTTAGGCTGGGGGGTGGCAAACTGACCCACTCCTGGCTGTTGCTGTTGTTGCTGCTGTAATTGTCCCTGTCCCATGGCATTGAATACCTGCCCAGCTTGCTGGCTGCCAAATGGGTAAGGGGGTGGGGGATGGCTGGGAGTTTGAACTGCAGCAAGGGAGGGTGGACGTTGAAGCATTTGGGCTTGTGGTGGGGGCTTTCTCCAGGCAGGGCCTCCTTGGGCGGCTGGTGACTGCAGCACCCCAGAGGGCAGCTGGTTCCAGCCAGGAGGCACAGCCATCTGGCCTGATGGGTTGAATGGAGGTCGAGGTCCAAGCTGGGCCAGTTGAGCTTGCTGCTGGGCCTGTTGCTGTTGTTGTTGTTGCTGTTGTTGTTGTTGTTGGTGATGTTGTTGTTGTTGTTGTTGTTGTTGTTGTTGTTGTTGTTGTTGAAGCTGTTGCAGGGCAGCAGGATTAAGCAGTCTGCTACCTTGCATAGTCTGCATGTGATGGACAGCTTGAGGAGGCATGGGGCCTGAGACATGTGGGCCAGCCTGTTGGTGCTGAAGCTGCTGCTGCTGCTGCTGCTGCTGCTGCTGTTGCTGTTGCTGTTGCTGCTGTTGCTGCTGAACGGACATACCTGGCATCATTGGATCCATAACATCTGTGGGATAGGAAGATTGACATTTACATTATTGTATTGTCCAAGCTGTAAGACATTTAAACCTACAACACCTATCATTTAACGTACAAGAAATAAAGACCTGAACCTGTCTGTGAAGATGGTCTGGGAACACGAGGATGCATCTGTCCACTGCCGCCTGGCATCATAGCCTGAGCTGCCATTCCAGGCCCGGGAGGAACCATCGCTGGATTAGCCATCCTCACTCCTCCTTACCGGAAACATGTGAAAATTGAATCATATTGTAGAAACAGGCAAATAACTAATATATACAATGTCAGTAAACATTGATTAACAAAATAACAGAATTATAGTCAGTCACTAACTAATGAGTTGCTATGACACACTAAAGAAAAGTAAACATCCAAGCCACACGTTCAGTTAGGCTTTGTCTTTACAGCTTTTGTTTTTTTCACAGATGCATACGTGTGTGGAATAAAGGAGAAAAAAAAAGTAAAATAATGACTGTGCAGTATTTCATTTTTTGATTGGTATAAAGGCAACATGTAAAATACATTTAGTAAACTCATACCTGTACCAGGCTGACCCGGAAATCCAACATCCATTCTCATCTGGCCAGGTCCTCCAATTGGTCCATTCACTCTGGCTTCTTGTCCTCTAATTGGTCCCACAGCCACATTGATGGCTCCTTCCCCTGAACAAAAATTGAGGAGAGATGTTTGCTAGGGTCCTGATTAGACCCTCCAGAAAAACGCGTGCTAAATTCCTTGATTATGCGATTAAACATGGGGGGTTTTTATGTGATTTTATGCGGGGAAGTTGCGAAATATGCGGGAAAAAATAATAATTTTTTTGAAAAATATTTGGCTGTCTTATTTATTCTCTCTCACACACAACCTGCCACTAACGTTAAACCCCTTTACTATTCAATTAAACAAATTCAATGTTTATTTATTGTAAAAGCAATTGGGCTCTTTTAATCACACACACACACACACACACACACACACACACACACACACACACACACACACACACACACACACACACACACACACACACACACACACACACACACACACACACACACACACACACACACACACACACACACACACACACACACACACACACACACACACACACACACACACACACACACACACACACACACACACACACACACACACACACACACACACCATTCTGTTTTCATTTACTCGTTCGTTATCTGACCAGCTTCAATCTTGTAGGCTACTCACTTCGTTTCTTGTAGCCCTCGAAAGGGTTTTGGAGGTTGATGCCTACGTGAACGTGAGTTGTTTGGCTTTCTTGTCCGCAGCAGCAGAAAGCATTTTCAAATGTTTGAATGAATCAAAGTGGGTCGCCACCGTCGATTTTCTCTTATGCTCCAACGCACAGTTGCACGGGGTGCAGAATAGTTTTCCACCACTTTTTGCCCGGTCTTTAGTAGAAATGTTCGTCGGTAAATGAGATGGATTAGATGTTTTCATCTTAGTGTTTTCTCTATCGTGTGAGCTCCACACGTTCACTCTATACAGTGTTGTTTACATTCTGTGATGCACGAGCTGATGACGTCACGTCACGTCACGAGTTAACTTTTTTTCTTCTCAACTTTGTGTGGAAAAATGCGGGGATTATGCGGCCTTTTAAAAATCTGCGCCATTTAGCTGATTATGCGGTAAATTCTGCGATCGCAGAATCGCGTTTTTCTGGAGGGTCTACCTAATTTGTATGCTTTATTCAAAGGTGCCACATAGGTAATAAATGTTGTCTCTTGCATGCTGTTGGAGTGTGTAGGTTGCGTTGTTACCTTCTATCTGCACAGAGAGGATCCCCAGGTCTCTGAGCTGCTGCTGGTTGTTCTGGGCCAACAGTCGGAGTCGCTCAGCAGCATCCCGAGGAATGTTAAAGGTAACACGCACGCTGTTCCACGGCTCCACATGCTGTGGCTGTAGCCTATCAGAGCCTAAAAGAATGACAAAGAATACAAGTTGCAATTGAAGTGCAAGTTGGAACAACAAAACTAAAACTATTGATTGGAAAAGGATAAGGAAAGGAAAAACAAAACTCTTGCTGCTATATTCCACAAAGAAATGTGGGCATGTTTCAAACGTACGAATTCTGCAGGTGTATCTAAACTAAGTACATATACAGCAAATACAAACACCACCCAATTATCTATAACATGGCTAAATATTTACTTCAAGTGTTATCAGTCATTAATCAATGTCAAAACACCAAATTACATCGAAGAATATAAATCAACCGAGTAGAACATACTTTTAGGATCTTTCCAGAGTTGTAAATTATTTATTAAGTGTGTGGCAATTGCACACACTTGGCAATTTATTTCAATATTATATTTATAAATGTTAGGTTTAACAGTAAAAAAACCCTGTGCTATTTTTCCCCAATAACAATGATAGCTACAGAACTTACCCATATCAAGCATGTTGGGTATCCCATTGAGGATAGTGTCAAGTTTTTGAGCGAAGTCCTCGTCCTCCATATTCCCTTGAAAGGCTACAAAAACTGTAAAATCTCTTCTCTCTCCTCCGTTTTCTTCCAATCCATCTTGTATGTTGACGTTCTCCTCCTCCTCCGTAAATGTGGCTTCATGGCTACTGTCAGCATCCTCCCCTGCATCCTCCCCAACGCCAGAGTCCCTGTCGGAGTCATTATCGGGTTCCAGGTACTCTGTCCTCTGAGACAGCGGAGGTGGGGTACGTCGATGCGCCATCCTCCCTTCTTACTAGGAGTGGCGTTTTGACCGTTTTAAGCTGAAATTGTACACAAGACAGAAACAGATCACTAGTCCATCCCATTCAAGAGTAATGTCACAGTCAAGAAACAACAGAGATGGCTATTCAAATTGGGAACAATCAGAAATGAATTAGTGGAAGATGCCTTATACAGTAGAACCAGAGGTGGAAGATGTACTCAAATCTTGTACCTACTGTAAACATAGGAATAACACTAAAAGTACAAAAGTAGAAGTATCTATCATGCAAATTGGCCCATTTCAGAATAAAATTAATTGTGTTTTGAGTGTAATTATTGATGCATTAAAGTGTTATCAAAGCTTGCAACTGTAGCAGACTAAAAATACACTATTTACCTCTGAATTGCAGTGAGGTAGATGTACGAAAAACACACATCCATCAAAATTGTAATTAAGTACAGAACATGAGTAAATCTACTTAGTCACTTTACACCACCGAGTAGAACATATGCTGGATAAATAGGCAGTAGGATGTCAGGTATACGTTATACACTGCAAGCTTCAAAAGAGACAACATCACATAAATATTTGTTCGCATAATCGTGAAGTAAATAGATGACGTTATCGCAGTAATAACACACGTTAGTATTGACATCATTGTGACCGGTGATGCTAAACTTATAACAGTAGGCATGTCAACATCTTACAGAAGTGACTGTAGGTGGTTGAGAGGTATTAACTGCTGTGTGATTTGCATTAATGTTGAACAATGTTGAATTGTATAAATCAGATGCCATAACCGGTGAGCAGCTTCACGATCGGCCCAGCAGCAGTAGCACGGGCCTTGACGCAAACGTAAGCTAACGTAACGAAATATAAATCGGCAGGGAGAACACAAATATCCTGCATCCCATGCGAGTGTGCACACCCGTGCCAATATGAACACCGCGTACAATTCAAATGAATATGTTTCCTGCAGTCACTGCATTACGAATGAGGATAAACATTAAATGTCAAGGCGGTTCCTGCTGGTTTCTCCGAACGCTCCAGTTAGCAAACGTTAGCCAAGTTAGCCTTGTAGCACTGCAGTTAATTCATCATGAATGCATTGAAACAAAACCGATTGGCTTCCAAATTAGTTAGCTTTAACTTGTCGCATATCGTAAGCAGTACAATCCGCATAAGAAAAGCAAAAGCCTTACCACATATATTCATCTGACACTTAATTCGACCATTCGACATCTGCTAGCCAGATTAGCTAACAAAACATGAACCACAAGCAAGAAACAATGTCAAGCTAGAGACGAACATCGAACAGTACTATTTCCGGTATTACTTTCCAAAATAAAATCCCAGTTAAGGAAGAAGCAACGTCCCTTTCATGATAAAAAATGTATTAATATTAGGAATAACTGCCTTGTGTAAGCCTAAAGACTTGTCTACAGGTTACTATTGTATGGAGCTATGGATTATACTGAAAGAGACATTTACGTTTTATTGTTTCAATATAAATGAAGGCAGTAGTATAGTTTTAATAGGTGTACACATGTATTGGTAATAACAGGTTTTAAACAGGCATTGGGACATTTGTCAAATACATCTGCTCAATTTTAAAATTCTAATCATTCTTTAAAACAGAATAGTGTATTTAAAGAGCAAGCTCACATACTCTACAGTAGGTTAGATGATCAAAATATACACATATATACATGTATGAGGCAAAAAGGGAAACTATTCATCCACATTAAGAAGTGTGCAAACATTTTATTTTTTGGGTTGACAGTGCTGATTTTTATTAAAATCAGATAAAAATGCATATGGAATTAAACATCAGGTGTTGTGCAAATGCGTGCCTTGAGGCATGGTACTCTACAGTACAGGGGGGAAAGCATCAACAGTCATATTGCACTAGTTCCAAACAACAGACAGAAAGGTTAAGGGCTCATTTGATCAGTCAGCATTTGCCATCCTGGAATTAAATTAAATTGAACCACTTTTAGAATGCAATGCTTTACAAAAGCTGTGGGTTCTTCCTTAAATATTCTACCAAAAATAATTACACAAGTACACAAAAGATAAACTTTACAGCCTTTTCTAAAATGAGCTGAAGTAATGCAAATTGCGTTACAACAGTAGAAATAATGTTTACAGCCCAAAAGATGTTCATATAAAAATAGACAGTTTACATTCATCCTTTTGTAAAGAATCAGATTATTCTTATTCTAAAAACAAGTATCCTTGGTCTAAATTTAAAATGAAAAATGTAAACAACAAGCTTAAAAGAGAGCAAAATCATGCCACAACTAAAATATCTTAAATAATATATTGAAATACACTTGCTCTATCATAAGTAATACTTTACACCTGCAAAACTGAAGAGGAAATTAATGGATAATTTTGAATGCCGTATAATTTGTTAATCATTTGTTAGTTTGTACACAGTCCCAAGAAGCCATTGATTGTTTGCGACGGTTGAAACTCCAGCAGCTATACCAAACAACATCTAATCACAGTTAAACACCATTTAAAGAAAATGATAGTGAATGGTTTAGCCTCTTTGTTTGATTTAAGATAGTATATTTTTAGGTGTGACAATACAAGGCTTAATTAGTGGTTTACATATTATAACCTTTAACATTCCATGTGAACTTATGTGTTCTTTCAAACTATGGTGAAATGTAGAATAATCAAAAAGCAGAAAGATATAGGGCCATGCACATAATACAATTAGTGGCTTAATGATGCAGCATCATTAGATTCATTCATCCTGTATTTGATAATAATCAATTTGTTCATTATTAATTTCCCTTAAAATTCCTGAGGCGATATTCAGTGTGATAAACTTCCATTTAGTTTTTTCTCATGCCCACTAAGTAAATCCACTCTAAACCTATTGAGTGTATTGCTTTCTTCAAGTGGACCTTGAGTCCATCAAATTTACATTTTTGGACACACCCTGCTCTGCACAATACATGCTGCAGACTTGACTAATGCCATTAAGTGATGTCTTACATACATTTTGAACACTATCTACACTGCAACTGAACGTAACTATAGGCTGTCAAGGAAGTAATACAGACACCAGCATGAGAGATGTTGATCCTCTGTAGTTTTCTGTGTGTAAGCTGATCAAAACACTAGGCTCCATATAATCTTGTCACAGTTTCTTTCTGTCAAACAACCTTTCTTCAACATTAACCTACATTTAGTGTTTTAAGTGATGAGCAGCTTCCTTACTCCCTCACTAACGATCATACAGTATTACTCTACCCTTTCTTAATTATGTGTGAGTATTGGGAAAGGGGGTGGACTAGGGCACGGACATAGTGAGGGCAGAGGCATCAGCACTACGTGGGTCTTTCACCCCTATGATGAGGTCATTGGTTCTCCGGGTTCCCTCAACCAGTGAGAGAACATCTCTCCTCTCCACCTTGTGACCTTTGGCTTGCAGCAGCTCCACATCTTCGTCTAGAAACTCAGCTGTAGGAGACAAAGGGAGAGGATGATCTGAGGTCAGTCAGTTAGCCAAATAATTATATAACAAACTGAATTAGCTCTTATTTACACCTGGTACTTAAATGTAATTTCCTCTGATCGAGGAGAATAACACTCGGAGTGAGTTAGCACAGCACATTTTCCCCGTGATTTTCAGCCATGTAGGTCATAAGATATCATGTTTAAAAGCACACACAAACAGTTTGTAGCGGGCAGACCAAGTAAAATCCTTAGATTATATTTAGATCTCAGCCAAAACAGTATTTTCTGCACTCTTGATAATGAAACAGACATTTCATGTCATTATTGGAACCAGAAATGTGATGTTTGCAGTATGAGGTTCACAGTATTTGATAACACATTACCATGATGTTTTCTAAAATCAACAATAAGATTATTCTTTCCACAGCACAGAAACTCAAGCAGGCGTTTTATGTGTCATGGAAACCCTGCACCTGCCACCTTTGTTTATGACAACAATAAAGGTACTTGCTTCCTTCCCAGCTACTTGCCTCTTTGCATAGTGTACACATACAGGTGACCTAAGTGCAATGTAAATACTGGTGCAAGGGCACTATTGGATTGTTTTTTATCTGGAGAGCATATTGCATGTTATAGCAGGAAACTACTGCTATCATAAAAAAAGAAATGGGCCAAAAAGCTAGCAGTAACGCTGCAATCATAGTGTTTGAAGAGATTCAGTTATGTTTGGATTGTATAGATGGATAAGAAGGATTAACTCACAGTCTACCAGCAGGGTGTTGGGCTGCAGATGTGGGTGGAGCCTTCCATATGCTAAGCTGTCACTCATATTTTTACGGGAGGACAGCACATTCATCAGCACCTGTGAAAGATCATTAAAGAGATTAAGATACAAATGAGTTAAATGGAAATCTATATGTAATATTAATGAAAGAAAATTAATTAATCTTTCCAGTAATGTAACAACCTGTGTGATGCCACTGAGAGCTTTCTCCCCATTGGAAGATCCAACGGCTACATATGTGCCACATAACCCCACGGCAGGCCTAACTGCTGTGGGCATCAGGAAAGACATGGGCCTCTTTCCAGGCTGGAGGATGTTATGCTACAGCAAAGGAACACAAATCATGAGGACTTAGAGCAGCTACAAGAAAACGTTCAATAAGAAATGTATCAATACTTCAATCAATGTAAGAAAAGAGAATGCACAATTACCGGGTTAAGTGATGAGCCCTGCGTTTTATTAGGCCAGGAGAAGTCCAGTATCTGGCTATTTAGGAGGATTCCTGAAGGAGTCACTATCCCGCTGCCAAATGGTTTGTTTAGAGAGCTAAAACAGTCACACAAAAAAGTGGTCTTAGTTTAATATTTTGAGTGAAATCAATCCACTCCTAACGGTCACTGCAATTTACTTTACCAATGTGCAATATCAGTTCAGTTCTAGCATGATGTACCTCATGACTGACACAATGTGGTCGTCTGGGCCCATGACCATGACCTGGGCAGCTGCTGCACTGTTCTCCATGGTAAATGATGGAGTGTAATGGCCGACAGGGAAGGCCTGAGAGTCGTTGATCATCTGGCGGAGTATGGAGGCCTGTGATTTACTTTGAGATGGGAACAACAAATGGTAGGGTTACATGAACATGCCTTGTTGAATTGTATACATTATATGTTTAAAGATGGTATAGGGATCTCTACCTCAGCATCTTGGTGACAATCTCTGAGACAGAAGTGTCATACATGGGGTCTCCCAGCCCACTAGCCAGGGCAAGAGCTATCTTTACAGCCTGGGAGAGTAATGCATTGTTAATACTTAAGTAAAACCACATACTGTACTTTTCAAACTGTTAATGCTGACAATGGTGAAGTTTATTACCTCTGCAATCCAATGGTAGGTGTTGTTCCTGGGCACCTGGCTGGTAATGTTGTAGCCTTCCAGGATGTTTAGAGCAGTAATCAGGGCAACACCTGCATGTGGGGCCGGGGCCACCATCACATGGTGTCCTGTAGAAACACCAACAAAGCATAACATTGAAAACACTAACAGACATTTTTCATTTTAAAAGGAAACTGACAGTATATTCAATATATGTGATAATTGCTAGCAAATGGGGGGGAAAAAGGTGTGAAGAATAAGGAAAGACAATGATAAAGCCTATACAGGATCTGTGTCATGTCTGTCATATTTGCATTCCAGGTTCAACCGTTGCTTATGCCCCAATTGAAACACTCTACACAAGTATATGTTAGTAAATTCCGAAATGTAATTAATGACAAGTTATATTCAACCAAGTGGCCAAGTTTTGTTTTGCATCCACCTTGAAATTCTGGTCTCAGTAATATTGTAATGTTAATAAGGCAGTTGGCTTGCTGTACTGTAACTTTGAGGCTCATATCTTAAAATGTTTGGTGTAGTACAACAAATATTTACCTTGATAGATGACCTCTGCTGGCTGCTCTAAGACTGTGCTGTAATTTCCAAAGTCATCCTCAGTGAGCACCCCACCTCTTGCTTGCACCTATTAAAAATGCACATGTTAGTTCTAGGACAAACAGTAAAGTCGGCCGGGTCTGCTACGATCCAGCAGGTCTGATGAGGGTTAAAGGTGGTTTTGTATGGGAATATTTTATATTGAAAGGTTTTCAAATTTTTCGTCCTTTATATTTAAATATTTACTGACATGAAGGGGTCAGAGTATTACAAACACTTCTCAATATAATGCAGTTCAAAGTAATACCACCACTAACTGTAATGAGTAAGATTTCTATTTGGAAATATATATACAATTAATAAATTAATAAGAACATATTAATATTTTAATAAGACAATATCTGTTCATTAATGATTAAATAAATGGCACTGGTGTTCAACATCTTTTTAACTTATCTTCAAAACACATTGTAAGATTATTTTGTTTAACTAAGGAATATTGTCTTTAAAAATAGAAGTCATAGTTACCTAACATGATTATTTTTCTCACATTATGACAGTTCATAGTTAATACCTCACCCCAGTCAAGCCATGGTACATCAGGGACTAAAAGTAAAATCCCTTGGATCCATGAAGAATTCATGACCACTTATATCATCAAAGATGGAGACAGGGGGAAAAACATTCTTCCTTACTGCTGCTGCCATCTCCTGCGTCAGGTTGCCACTGTAGAACTCTGACATCCCGTTAGCTGCAACTGCATCCAAGATGGCTGCTAAATCAAGACGTGTGGTGAACAGCCCAGAGAGCGGAGCCTGGCCATTTGGAAGGAACAATTCCCGAAATAGGTCCGAAATGTTTTGGTCCTTAACGTTTGCCAGTGCTTCAGCTAGGGAGAGAGAGTAAAGGCAGATGAGATAACGGCAAATCTTTTTTTTTATTATTCACACTAAGGCTAGGCTATAATGCTGATTACTTTTAATCACAGTGTCACAAGTTGAAGGGACTTCACGCTAGGGATTGTTTCAACATTAAATTATACCTACCTAGGTCGTGAGTTACATTAAATCCATTTCTGGCCACATCTGCTGCCATGGTAACTACATCCTTCCATGGCATTCTGGGTAAAAAGTAAAGAAAGATTGCTGAGAATGTTTAAAAATCATATAGACTCTAAACATTTAAATTTTTTAAAGAGATCTTTGGGCTAAAAATAACCATTCACAATACTTTAAAACTTGGTAAAGCTAGTGTAACATCAGCCTCTTACCAGCTGAAGCATCAGGATCATGATAATTATAGAGGATCAGAGTAATTGCAGCCCATGACCCGTGTTAAAAAAACAAAACAATGTATTTTTAACACAGCTTGGGACTATTGAGATCTCACTCCTTTAGCTTTCAAAGCTGATGTTATCAAAGATTTAAAAATGCTTGAGTTTATTAAATGAGGAGAACAATTTAGGAATATAATAAATAAGGTTCTATTTATAGATGTATCATGAAACACACGAGTGCCCACATGTGAAAAAAACAATATCAAAGAAGTAAGGAATGTAGAAAAAACAGAAAGCAGCATGAGGACTCTAATTATATAGCATGGCATGGGAACAGATTGAACAATTAAAACAATGGATTACACAGCAGTATCCGTACCTGCCATAGAGCTGGTGTGCTTGATGCATCCCGCTGAGCATGCCTGGTACTCCCACCAGCAGGCCCGGCTGAAATGCACAGGGAGCACACATTAACCTCAGTACTAAACAATAACAATGAGACTTTCCGTAACACTCTAATTGGATAGTCCGAAATTGTCTATTGAGTACATGTAACATATTTTATTAGTTGAGATTGATAAATCAACAGTTTCCTTTGTCTGTAGATATTTAACAGATTATCTATATAGTATGAGTTCATGTGACAATTTGTGAATTAATTCATACCTACATATTCTCAGAATATTTCACTTGAATTACTCACACAACCTTTGATAACGTGTAAAGCACAGTTTGAGTGAGTATATTATGTTTATGGTCAATCTATACTCTGTTAGACATCTAACAAACAACATCAAACAAATTCAAACAAGTCAATTATTGAAATGTAACTATTAAGCTGTTGAATGTTATAAATAGTCTTTAAACTATGTTTAGGGGGCTTATTCACATAAATGATAGTAGCCTGTCTTCTGTTTTCATACTTTACATTTCACTGTTAGAAAAAGTATGCACAGAAAATAAATCCCTTACATTTTGATCAAGGTCCATATGCAGCATCTGCTCCTGAATGGCAGATGGTGCCGTCTCTCTAAAGTCGATTATCCTTGTCTCGTTCTTTCGGATGTCATGAACCAACATAACTCCACCACTAAACATCAACAGAAGAAAAAGTGTTTAAAGGCCTTGTATCATCAACTAAATCTATACCTTTCTGTTCATAACAGATACATATGTTTCAATGACTCACCCTCCAATACCAGAAGTGTGAGGGTGGACAATTCCCAAACAGAGGGCAGCGGTGATGGCTGCGTCAACACTGGACCCCTGTTTCCCCAGAACTTCAAAGCCAAGAGATGTACACTGGGCCACATCCGTCACCACTGCGCCTTGGTTATAGATCTTGCAAGAGAAAGGAGAACAAAGCATAAACTGTCTATATGCCTGCGACTGTCTATATGCCTTTAATTTGACTTTTGGCTTGTGTGGGAGGAAATAGGGAGGAGCATGTAGAATTACTCATAATCCAATAATCACTAAATTGTTTGAGAAAAGCAACCCTAAGTCAACATTGTTACAAAGGTACGACTGCAGGCAAACATGCACCAATACCTGTGGGTCTCCGAAGTAGATCTGCATGATAAGAGCTACAGTGACTCCTGTGGCAAAAGTGAGGCAGGCTGTGATGATGACCGTGAGTCCATCTCGCTGACAGGCACAGTCTTCTGTAAAAGGGTCTTTATTGGTCTCCCGCAGGGATGCAATATCATGGCTAGCCAGGTCAGAAGCGGAGGAGGGGAGACGTTGCAGACGAGCCGATTTCAGAAACAGATCCGGGTCTGGGACATTCAACACAAACCAAAAGGCTTATTAAACAGTACAGAGTAATATGTGCTGTTTATTAAAACCATAACTCCATTAAAAAAAGTGTCAGTTCAATGTTACTTTCTAATACAAAGATAAGAAGTCTGGATAATTACATTTTCATTTTATATTTTAACAGCATTGATAGTTCCAGCAACCAAAATGCAAGGATTTGCTACTTTTCTTTATGAAATTAAATGTTTCGATTTTGTACTGTTGGTCCCACCAAACTAGACATTTGAGGAGATCGGCTTGGGCTCTGGCAGAATCATCTTTCTTGAATTAAATAGAGTATAACCTATTACTTGAGAAAAAAAGGCAGTCCAATATAAGAAAAATAATAAATTGTTGCAGTCCTAGTTCACACATTGATTTGTGACTTTTAATATTTAAACAACTCCTTGAGCTTTCAATGAAAAATGAATTCATGGATAATAACTCCACATCCAGAAACGTAAACACCCGTGACAATATTGTCTTTGGGCTGTGTTTTTTCTAGTAATTGAGTTTATGACCTGACTTACTCACCTGTATCTTGCTCACTGAGGACGTTGTCATCATCTTTTCGAGATTTTAAAGTGTTTTCCCCAGACTGCGCGTCGTCCTCAGGCAGCCTGGGGAAGCTGGTGATGCTCATGTAGTCCACAGGAGAGTAGGCACTGCCCAGGGTCGTCTCTGGATTGGCATCTTTATCCGCCACACACCCACTGTTGTACCCAGCCACAATGTCAGGAGCTGGACTGTGCATGACTACTGTTGATCCGCAATTAATCTATCTTTATTTTAAGGGTGTGATGAAGAGAGTTAGAGCAGGATATCCATGTTTCCATTCACATCTGTTTTTATTCCTGCATGATCAGTCAAACACCCTGCTACTGTCATCCAATTTCAGATTCAAGGTTGTGTGCACTGTGCTGCTGAAGAATTAAGTAAATCTAATGGATGGGATCTTTAATGTCCCAGTATGTCCAAAGTCCCCGGACAGGAATTTGAAGGTTTCTTGTATGGCATAAGCACGCTTACAGTGCGATTCCTTCTTATTGTGACATATTTTGGATAGGCCAAGACAAGGGTGTGTTGCTCCGATGATGATGCATTTTCCAGTCATGTAAGATGCCACCTGCAACAGATATAAAAAAACCTGTGGGTCAACTACATGGGCTTTCCTTAGAGAAAGGTTTGTTTGCGATAATGATCGGATTTAATTCTAACCAGCCTGGTTACTAGGTAAACATAACCTACCGCAAATATTGACATACGACAATACGTCTGCCATGGACTGTCTATGGCGCAGATAAACAGTTAATTATAGTATTATATAAAAAAATGTCATTACCAGTGTTAAAAACAAGCACAGAGCCAGCAGTAGGGCCCATGTTATCCTACGTACACTATCTGTTCATGCTTTTTTCTGCTAATGCGTAAAATCTTGCGGCTAAAAGCGGATCAAAGCGACGTTAATGGGACTTACCGTTGTCGTAAAATACTCGCAGTCAAATAAAAAAACAATCCTGACAGCGTTATTATCTTAGGTGTTTTGCCGGGTGAGGTGGGGTGAGTGTAGCTTTGCCGTCACAGAGCTTCTGAATCACGACACCTGCAAACGGCAGGGAAGTCGGCTTCGTGTTACAGCTAGAGAAACCGGTAAGACTTGTCACACAGGCAAATAGCTGGTAAAAATGTGCACATATTTTATCTGTCACTTAATACCAAAATAAACCTACACAAAATGACTTACATGGAAATATGTATGAATTACACGTTGAAATAGAGAAATAAGGCTGATGGCCGTGTTGTACCAATATCAGACTTACTTCACAGTAGATGGCGATAGGTCCATAAATCTAATCCAGTTGATGACCAAATCCTCTCCCCAGCACCGGTTCTTCAAGCCTTTTCCCACACAGTATTATGACAGATACTAATAAGAAAACTACCCCAACAACCTGAGTTTCTATGCTGAGTGTGTATTGTAACTTGTTAAGAGGTTAGACGTGGCCAAGCAGGTATGCAGAATACCTGCTCCAATTACAAACCTCTGTCCCTCCCATAAATCATTTCTTTAATGTTTCTCTTTTTTAAGTGGCAGAACATCACTAACAGTCCTAATAGACAGTGAACAAATACTCAATACTATGCAATACGCCACTACACAATATTACTACAATACTTTAAGTAGATGTTGTTCTTGCTGCAATTGAAAGAAAGGTCAGAGATCTACACTAAAGGGGAACTCAGCGTTTGTCAGCCTCACACCACACAAGCTGGACCACTCTGCTGCAAAAATAGATGTCATTCTTATTTTTGCTTTATACTTTTACAGCATCTTTATTTGCCTTCATTTTATGTTCTCCCTTTTTCAAGCCACTGTAGGTCTATGTTTTGCAATATAACACCCCGCCCATATTAAATACACATAATGTAGCCTATTTACACTCCATTACCACACCCGTCTGTCTAATGCTTCCCTTTGTTTTGGCATGCCATAACTTCCGCCTACTTTTAAAGCGTCACCTGCAAGGTGAAAGGTGGTAGAATGTAACAAAGTACATTTACTCAACACATTTCCGGTATTTTTGAGGCAAATATTATAATTAATGTACATATTCTATTTACATGGTACTTTTGTTTTTAAACTTTTATCATCTTTCCCCGTTAATACTTACTTTGAAAAACTTGGAAGCATAATTGTTTGTTTTAACATTGTGGCATTTCTATTTTAAATAATAATAATAACTTGGATTTCTATAGCGCCTTTCATGGTACCCAAGGTCGCTTTACAAGGAAGAACAGGAGTATAAACAAACATAACAAAACAAAAGGCAGTCAGACGAACAGTTTAGAAAGACAAAACAACAAATAGATTCGGGGCCAAAGTCCTCGGCAGACAGATGGGACTTGAGGGCCCTTTTGAAGGTGTCAAGTGTTTACATTCCCCCACTGATGATAACACACTCACTGCTCTATTCCATAGCCTCCATATGCTTTATTCCAATCCCCTTATGCCCTCACAGTGGAAAATAATGACACAAGATTCAGGTGTTAACCTGAGTATTTATTGTTGATGGTTTTTTAAGTTTTTTTTGGCGGGTACCTGTGTTTTTCTAAATGGATGCTGGAAACCCATCCATTAATTTTTGCATATAGGTCTTGCCTGTCAGTGGACATACGTCCACTTTGGGGATGGAAAAATCAGTACATCACAAAAACCATGCAGAAATAGTGAAAGGCACAATCACCATACTGTAGATATCAGATACACCACATTTTATGTCTTTATATTTCTTTTTTACGAGGGGATAGGTGTACTAATTAAGATGTAACATGGGCAAAAACCCCAAGGGTTTTTAAGCTGCCATTTCAGGGCATAACATAAAACATATGAAACTCCCCAGACATTCAACGCCTCTTATTTAAAACATCCTATTGGTGAACAACTGTTATGATAATATGGTAAAATACAAGCATATTCTATTGTATTTTTGAGGGAACATTTCATATTTTTGTTAAATATATAAATCTCCTGCCTCATTCTTTCCCTGTCCACATCATATGACCAGTCTCGCTCCCCATTGTTGACTGTCGCTCCTTAAACTCTGCCTTTCAATAATCACACACAACCTACTGAAAACACATTTCCTGTTTACATAATAAGGGAGAGAAAGGAAGAAATAAAATGATGGCAAAAACATATATAGCGGAAAAGGCTGTGATGGTCATTACATTTTGTATTCACGCCCACACATTCATCTGTGATCTCTCATATTACCAGTTTTTTACTCTGTATGTACTTTATTACAGGGGCAGACATAATTAATTCAACAGAGATCTCTTTGTGTTTCTTTATGTCTCTGAGCATGTTGGACTCATCACCTCAGATCCATCTACTGCACCATTCAGCGTTGATCAACATGATAGAAAATCTTTAAACACAATAAAAGATACAATTCATAATTATATCATAAATTAACAAATATTAACATACTTTTAATAAAACAGACTTATATTGGCAGAAATTAATTTGTGATAGGTTATTCGAGGTGGAAACATGTATTTTAAGATGGGTCAGGACATTTCAATTTCCAAACAATATGACAGGAATACCCAGACAATCTTTCCTTTGCACACTGGTACAGATTATATTAAAACCAGGTCATTATCCTCACCAGCTTCCATACAGCTGGAGCTGTGCTAAGTGGACCCTCTGGAGGGCAGTGTTTGCCTATGACACATCAACCCTGAGTCTAGTGCTGTTTTTATGGTGCACTTCAAAGGGATGAGACTGAAGTTGAAGCAAAGACATCACACTTTTGGCCACTGAAATGCCCTCTTGATTTGATATTGAGCACAGAGGTGAGGCAGAGAGGGGATTTGTCATTAGTCTCATTAGACACAACTTTGTGGACTCAAGTCTTCAAAGGCTCTGACATCTAATAGTGCGTTATAAATTGTTTTGTAATATTTACAATAAAAAATAAATGACGACTAATCATGTGTTTTTAAAGAGTTTCTAGCATTTAACGTGTCAGTACACCTTCTCACACACAATTTAAATCAAAACAAAAAGAAAAAATATACCACAAAAACAAGCACACAGCACACTGCTAAAACTTTGACTCACAAAATGTATGACAGTGCAAACTTACATCCATGTCTCAAATAATTTACAAACATTAGTATACACTTCAGCACCATCGTTTACTATTGTTGTTGAATACATATCAGTAAGCTAGATCGTTAAGTGGAAACTATTAGAGCTGGATGTGCTAATGAGAAAGGGACGGGTAGAAATGGACAGACGATGTTAGGGAGCAATGGGTTGCACGACCAGATTCAAGATGAAGGTTCTGGATGTGTTGAAGAGGGACGATGGGTTTTGTTCAGCTGAGAGATGTTTTTCCCCAGCAACCTTTATATGAAAGGGACTGACGTGTGAATAGGTCGTACTATCTTTTTGGTGTTCACATGGATAACATAAGATCACAGCACACGTTGAGGATGAAAATGTCTGATGTGTGCCGGGCACATCACTTTAGTTTTCAGACCACACATTTAATGATAATCATGCTGTCGTATGATCAACAGAGAGATTCTCTTATGTGTTTACTTTAAAAGCTACAAGTGTACTTTGTCTGACAGAACCAGGCCTTATTTCTTTATTTGGTGAAACGATGCTAAGAGAGAGACTGTTAAATAATATAACAATTAAAAAGAAATAATGGCAGAAAACAATATCACAAAACAAAATAAAGAGTTGCCATCAATACCGCTCTGCACTTACTATAACTTGCCATACCCTGTAACCCAAAGGCAAGCCATGTATCCTCTCATCTCACATCCATTTATACTCTTTATCAAAATGTGTCAGCCCATAAAGCCAATCTTTCATTTCATAGAAAGAAAGTGCCTTTTTCATTTTCCAGAGTTACACCGATGAAATATTCAAAACAAAAGCCATTTTCTGGATACTGATGGGATGCTCAGAGGATTACATAACACTTTCCTTTAACTGTTTAATTTCAATAATCCTTTTAATAATGTCAAGTTCTACATCAAGACATTATTTGTACTCTTTAATCTGTTTTGCTCATACTCTCACCGTCTTCTACTTGCTCTTAACCTTCACAGAGAGAAAAGAGAAATATCACAATATGTGTTTCCTGTGATGAAACAGGTTGCCTCATGTCTGAATGCCTTTGTCTTTTGCCAGACCAAACTGAAGAAGAACAAATGTCAAGTGATTTTCCTCTCTCACTCGTCTCACGGTATAACCTTCTATCTATCTGAAAATATAGTGACCATAATGTAAAGCTTCGAAGACATGATGAGTTGTTTTCTCTGAAACAAGAAAGTCTCTTTCTTGCATGGTTTCTACCAGAAATGTCTTAAAGTACACTTGGTAATTACAATTTAAAAATCTCTCTAAATATATAAACAATTTAAGGGATTTAATGATTGAATTATTAAAAATAACATGCCTTGAGCACAAGTGAAAGAAAAAATAATAGTTTACTTAGATAAGAGAAAAAAAAAATCAAAAGAGCTATATATTTTTTCGTTTTTATTAATAATTATTGTTACCAAGTATAACCTGTATACATAATTTTTATACTTTTTTTGTTGTTGTTTGGATACTGCAATGGATAACAACGGTTTTAAACGTCTACACAGATCTTCTCAGAGGGCTTGACATCTTAAAGGGGCATTAAACTACCAGGTGGAGCCAGTTTGTGACTTGACCAAAACAAAAAAGCTACTGGTCTACTGGCATCTAATTATGATATAATGTGCAGAAAAGAAAGCAAATATGTGTTGCGTGAAGACATTTAATCCTGTGTGTCTTGGAGTTGACTATGCACTACTAATGCCCTCAGACTAAGCGCTGCCCCCTGGTGTAGTGGAGTTTAGTGGCAGATGTTACGCTTGGTGGGCTGCTGAAGGAAGGTGTTTCTGGCGTGGCCTGCATGGCGAGGGACCTGCTCCCGGGTGCGGTTTTGGCGTTGGATGCGGTTGCGGCCCAGGTGGCGTCGCTCGATGCGGGCTTTGCTACGCTGGACCCTGGCCACTTGGGTGACCTTGGCCAGAGCTCCAGCCTGGGCAGCGGCTCCACGGCTCACCCTGGTAGGTATAGTGCTGCGGGTAGCCGGGGCAGTAGCTGGTTCTGCCACTCTGCTGCAAGGAGAGAGAAAAACATGAAGGTGTGATAGTGATAGTTGTGCTGATGCTGAAAAAGCAGGTAAAGGTCAAGTGTAGCCAGCATAAAGAGTGCTATTTCTCACCTCACGCTGCTCGCCAGGCTGACAATGCTTTCCTCTCCCAACATGGACAGGTTGCTGTTGGAGACCATGGAGAAGTTGCTCGGAGAGACGTACACAGACATGCTGGGGTGCTCGATGAGCAGGTCCTCCATCGGGCTGGCCTCCGCTGTGGCTCCCTCTGCAGTGAAACAGGGGGGAGGGGTGACAAACCAGCTCTCATCCATGCAGCCTCTCTCTTGGCCTGACCTACTGCTACCCCCACTGCGCCCACACTCACTTCCAGAGCCAGGGGACATTGACGGGGTTGAGGAGGGTGTGGACAGCCTGGCCCGTCTCGGCAGGGTCACAGGTGTAGTGGCACCCAAGTCTGAAGGGCTAGCGCTTGGACAAGACAGTGGGTCTGATGGTGCTACTGCACCTCGTGACCGAGCTTTATGTGTTCTACGTCGCTTGATAGACGGGTGGGAAATGGGGGCCAGGCTTTCAGTCCTTGAATTTACGACTTTTTGATTTGATTTGTTACTATCTGGGAATGATTGTGCAATTGATGGTTCTCCCGTCTCATCGTCTGCCTGAATCATGCAGTCAGATTCTTCTGAGGCAGCGATGAGATCGGGGATGAGATGGCCAATAAAGACAGATGTTTGAGGTGGGAAGGGGATGTTGCACAAATGATGCAAATATGGTAGATTTTCAAAAAGCCATGCGGGTTGAAAGGGGACATTTTTAAAGGATCACATACGCACGCACACACATACCAGTGTGGGGAATGTAGGGGTGTTTAAAAAAGAATTGGAGGTGGGGAAGAAGAGGGGGTAAGGAAACACAAAACATAAAAGAGTCACATCATTAGTTGTGTTGACCCTCTAAGGTTGTGATTATGTCAGTGACATAATGTTTGTCTTGACTTTCCTGAGAGCTACTTTTATGTTGCTTTTAATGTTTGAGTGGCTTCTGGAAAGGCCCCAAAGCAAATTTTCATTCTCAATAATTAATTGTCTTTGTCATGATTGAGATCATAAACAAAGAAGAAGGAGATGCATGTTCACAGAGAATTATGTGTTTCCTTCCACTGACAGACAACTCTTTTGGTATGGCAGCCATATGGGTAAGCACCGGTGTATTTGCGTCGCGCCCCCACTGATTCTTCACCTCACCCCATCATCCCCATCAATAATCCTACACTTTAAACATTAGACCGTATTATTGACATGCAAGAGGGAACATATATATTTTGCTGCTAACTCATAAAACACAATTTGTCTGTTTCCCATTTTGGTAAGGCTTTAAAATCCGGACACTCCACTCCCTGTGCTGGTACTCACCAGGCAGGTTGACGAGCATCCATCCCTCCTCGTCGGCCTCTGTCACACAGGGGTTGGGTCCCTTCAGCTCAGCCGCCACTTCTTCTACTTCCCCAAACAACAGGCTGCTCAAACGCTGGAACATGACTGCTTGTTTCGTCAAGTGGTGATGACTCAGGTACTTCTTGTTTGTCAATAAAGAAAAAGCTATAGCTGCCTTATTGAATTTCTTATTTGTGTTTAAGTATCACTTGTTGCTGTTCTAAGCAATACTTTGTTAGATATTTTGAGTCTCTTATATTTTCCACCTAAAGCCCTTACTGGATCTCGATTTTGACAAGCAGGTTTGAACAGGCTTCTCTAGTGCAAATGTAAGGTTGACTTGGTTTGGAGCGAAGGCCTAGAGAGAGAAAACGAGAGAGAGAGAGAGAGAGAGTGGTTAGTGGTAATCAGAAGATACATAATGTAATTTACTGTCAACACATTTTCTATAAAAATACATCTAAAAAAAGAGAAGTCCACTATTGGGTTAATTTCCTACCACTATGTCAGGGCAGATTAGATAAGTACAATGAGCAATGCTTGTGGTAAGTAACTATTTCAAAATGCTGATCAGAGCAGTGAACCAAAACAGAAGTTTTGGGTGATTAAAATAACAAAACAATGACCTAAAAGATACTCTGTAGAGCTGCGAGGAGTCTGGTCTGGATATCAAATATAGGTTGGTTTTATCAGTATGAGTGCACTGTTTCACATAGTCATTTGACACATTGCCCATATAAAAGAATATTTATTATAGTAGAGGGAAAAAAAGTGAAACACACACAAGTTTGTCTTTAGCTTTGAATTGCAGAAGAACTAGGTAGAAGAATGTGTTCTATAATGAACTAAATTAAATCCGAATCCAAAAGGCTGGTGGACAATGGCTGCACTGCACTCCCCTCCCCCGATAGTAGTTTTAGTTTACATAACCAATCAGCAAAGTCTCAGGACAGATGGACAGGCCAGAGAAGAAGAGGAGGAGGAGGAGGGGAAATTAGGTGACACAAAGACCCTGGTTCTCAAAAAGTCAAACAAAGTGAGTGTGCACAATGTGAAAATGCAAAGATACACCAAGACAAAAGGTACTGAGGCAAAGGACAGGTGCCTGACCTAAATGTGAACATGAGGACATATTGAACAGATGTTTAACAAACATAGCCTAAAAAATAAACATGTAGAAAGTTTGAGTTTTATTTACTTAAACTATGTGAGTGCAGAAGTAATGACTGAAGAGACCGCAGAGAGCAATCCTCTGCTAATAATTGTTGACACACTACATATATCTTTGCTCTCTTCTGCTTAAATTGTATATATACATATATAAATAATACATTTGTATACTAGTTTCAATGGTGGTTTAAATAGATCATAACCAATTTCAATCCATGATCTCTGACCTATGGTTTGATCTTCCTTTAATTTCTCAAGGAAATCCGATATGTTCTGCAGACATTTAACTATGTCACCAACAACACGAGGCATGACAGAGGTTGGTATTAATGAATGAGCTCAGATTAAAAAGGTGAAACTAAGAGCATGAGATTCTTACAGGGAGTTATGCATGAGTGGCTGTTGCAAAGCAGACACTTTTTTTTCCTTATTTGGAGAATCAACATGGACCCCACACATATAAAAGGGAAGAGACATAATTGCAAGCATAGATGACATCCTCTTGAGATTTCTTATGTCAGATGGAATAGGAATATTTTCAACAATCAGTTTCAAGGAGACAGTTTGCATGGGTGTATGCTTGATATAACAAGAGAAAATGAGAGTCAAATTAACTTTGACGCGAAAAGCTGCAGATGTAGCCTATTTCCAGAATAAATCATTACGAGCCTTCTGGATAAAAAACATCTCAGCTGTATAAAGATACTATCCAGTCAATTAAATGAAAAGGCCCATGGTTGTTCTCAATTTGGGGAATATTGCAAGGGTAAACCAAAAGATACAAAAACTGTGTCTGAAAATAAGAACTAAAGAAACCAAAGGCATCGGACCACATCAAATCCAGATACACAAAATGTTGGTAAAAAAAACCTGAAGACTGCTTTGCATAAGGTGCAGCAGACATCCAACACACACACACACACACACACACACACACACACACACACACACACACACACACACACACACACACACACACACACACACACACACACACACACACACACACACACACACACACACACACACACACACACACACACACACACACACACACACACACACACACACACACACACACACACACACACACACACACACACACACACACACACACACACACACACACACACACACACACACACACACACTAGGGCTATCTGACAAGTGTAAATATAGCCTTCATACTGCCATTAGAGTACAATAAGCACCACTGATATGGATTATATCCTAGAGGAGGCAGTTCCTGAATATATGGCATAGGTTGCGAAAAAGCATTATCTAACAACTTCCACAAGTTAACACTGATAAATGTCCTTTGAAGTAAAATCTATCACATGTAAAAAAGCAGAAGAATAAATGTGCATTTTTTTAAACATTTGAATTATAGTCATGACAATGTTAGCATGATAATATGCAAGTCTGGATATATTGCCTTGTCTTTTCTGTCTGGAAAACACTCCTTGTTTTTCCTTAATTGTCCTTAGTAGTGCAACTACAGTAAAGTAAAGACACTGTGGAAATAATACATTGTGGATGTCTACATGAGTATCCTGTGCATATGAATTATGCTGTTGTTATTCATGAGACGATTTTATTCTAATACTAGGATGTATTTTTAATATTTGGCACACACACTACAGCAGAGAAATGTTGCCTATATGGTCATCATGTTTTGTGTTGTGAATCAAATTTCACACAATAAATATTATTTTACAAGCAGGACATCTATTATATAAAAAAGGACCTTGAAACATGGATCTTTCTTTTGACATTGGCCTTTTAAAAAAAGGCAGGAGGAGCGGAGCAGGGTGGGAGGAGATTCAAGAAATAAAAACAAGACGCCTGTGACGTAATGCACACGTCACTGACGCCAACAGAGGCTTTTTCAGCAACCGGAGACAAGAAGACATCTGAATAGCAAACATAGCGAGAATATATTATATAATGGCTGTTTTTATTTGACCTAAATATGTTGTTGTGTGTCATCTGCATTTTGCATCACTTTGCTGAAAACGATCAATATGTGAAAATCTGCTTTTATCGACGGTCATCGTCTGTAGTTGAAACCCATTGACGTTATTAAAAAAAAAAAAACGCTGTCCACAGCAACAATGTTTACATTTGAAACACACAAAAATACCTTAACATTGATGTTACACGATAAAACATAATCTTCGGCCTAAGATTTTCGACAGCTGATCAGCCGAGAGGAGACAGGACTTTCTTTAGAGTATCCAGGTTAAACATGAATTATCCGTATAAGCTGTACAGCTAAAGGGTCAAAGCAATGACAGTTGTGGCTCAGCGACAGTGCACGAAATACATCGACTGCATTGGCTTCTCACAATACCACGAAACAGGGTATTTTTTACAAAATATAAAATGAGTGACTGTAATTTACAGAAAACCTAAGCCTACAAGGTCCGCCTCCCAGAAAAACATCAACATCCGCCATCGAATTTGATTCCACATCAGCATTTGGTGCATTTTCCAAGGAAAAAAAACGGTCGCTGTGATCCTGTAATAAGGCTTATGGCTCACGTATGCAGGTTGATGTATTTTTGGGGTCATAAAATGTCGAATCGACCTAATTTAGCTTATTTTTTTCTGGGCTGCTGCTTCCTTTAATGTATTCGTGACCTAATAATAGGTCATTCCCTATTATATCACAACAGTCAAAGATAGCATCTTAACGAGTGAGTGTCAGACAATGTTATTCTACCTGTTTTATGATTTCATGATTTCTGGGGATCTTCAGATTAACATATGCGGAATGCAGCCACTTCAGTGGCAGAGACAAATGTAGCTTGATACCTCTTAAGATCACACATAGCCTAAAACCAACATCAAACAAGAATTAAGAAAGAAAAGACAAGCTTACCTGCCTTTGCAATATTATTCAAGTTGTAAACGAGATCTCGAACACAGTAGAAACGATAACAATTCTTAAAGCACAGCTTAAGATCGTCTTTAAGTGAGGTAGTTAAAACACTATTATACAAAAATAAAAGGCTTTCTTCTTAGAAGAAGGGCTTCGTGTAAAAATGTTACACTGATGTTTTCGGATTATAACATCTGCAGCTTTTTCCTCCTCCTCAGTTTTTTTCCGCTGCAGAATTTCCTTCTGTTTATTGCTGCCTCCAGCTGATCCTCGGATCAGAATGTAAAACGTACAAAACAGCTGATTGTGAGATCACAATACGTTGGCCACGCCCCTTTCTCCGCCCACCTCAAGAAAAACAGCCAATCAGAATATTACACAAGCCACAAGCCGGTCCTCTCTAGGTAACAGGGTGGGGGCTGGGCAAAAGAGCTGTCAACCTGCACCCAGATGGAAAGGGTGACTTTTCACAGAGACTGATCCATGATCAGCTTCTGCTTTCACCATCCCTGCTGTTTGGAATCCCGGCTGGGGGATGGTAAACTGATCCTGAGTCTGTGCTCACATAGCTGCTAATACAAGCCATCTGTAACAGGGAATTATGAAGATCTGTTGATAGAAAAGTGGTTACATTTTCAAATTGGTGCTGAGTTCAGCTAGAGAAAAAGAGAGCACAGAGCTTATCTGTTGTTGTTGATCTGACTGTAAAAAAACAAACAAGTTGCAACCAACCTGTTATATCACCTCCTGAATAGACATTGGACTGCAAACTGGATAAATGTATCTTTGTGTCGTACATGTTACCTCATGGATGTTTTTTTTTCATCTTTTAATTTCTGTTCTTTTTTAAACATGGTAAAAATGAAAAAGACAGGGTAACCTCATCATCTAATTGTGTCCTCTTGTGGCAGAGTTAGAAAACAAATCCTGTCAACCATGAAATCCTGTATTGATATTTAAAATTAAATAGGTGGACTACACACACCATATCAGTTTTGATGACCAGTGATCCTGGAGATGTTACTAACACTTTTCGTTTGTAAACAGAGCTCTTTCCCCTCCCCCTCCACATAATTTTGTTCACTCACCCTGTGGGTGGGACCTTTATGTGCCAGTCAATCTTGTCAGCCAATAAGACGTGTTTTTCTGAATGCAGCATTTGAGTAACCAATAGGATGCAGAGATGCTTTGAAACCCCCTGGTGGTCACTTTCATAATCTGCAGTCAGCTTTGAGAATACCCACTGCCTTTTATTATTGCAGACAATAAAAGGCAGTGGACAGCACATAAATTGTGTTAAATAATGACTGTGGACATAATTGTGTATTTGTGTGGGAAGTGTGCTTTATGAGGGTTCTGGGCCAATACTCACAGTTTGCATGGGTTTATGCACACACATGCATGAGTTTGTTTGTATGGCTATGTGCAAGTTTATATATGGTTGTAACATGCTGACAGTGGTTATTGTGGAAGAGGGAATTCTTTAAGTAAAACTTGGAGCAATCGACACAATTTATAGCTTAAGCTTAATGAGTCACTCAGGTTTTACACAAACATAACTCTTCACTGTACAGAGGTTTTGGATATCCACCATGACAACTGGAACTCTGCCCAATAGGGGTTATTCTGAAACTATTGACAATATCCATTGTATACAACTGTATGCATATTGTAGTATACCAAATGTAAATAAAACCTACTGTACATTAACCTCAAATAAGGTTGTGTACCAAAAATGGTTTCAGGACCATGCATTGAACTTGGTTTACAGAGTGTTATGTCATAATGGAAATGCAAATGAACTCGGGAGTGGTCTGGCCTCTTTGACTGTTTTGAACACGATTTGCACACAAATATATTCCAACTAACAGAGATCTATCTCCAGATGTGTCTCGTGCTTCTCTAAGCTACTTTTTCTGCCATACACTTTGCCATCATATTACCTCAGTGGTGATTGACGATAGCAAAAGTCCGGCACAGCACGAACTCTCTAAAGGCAAGACGATAAGGTTTCGGCTATTCAGTTACCAGGTGCTAGGCAACTCATACACACACAAACACATGTAGACACAAGCACACACAATCACCCTGCAGCAATGATGATATGTAAACCCCAGTATCATAGTGAACACAAACATTTAACAAGAACTGTTGGTGCATCTCTGCTTGTGTTAAAGTTTGTGTTCTCAAACGAGTCAGAAGAAGTCGCAGGCCTGGTGGAACTTGTTATGTCATGTTCTTGTCTTCATGTCAGGTTGTGATGCACAATGCATACAATCCAAAATGTGTGTAGTCTTTATCCTTAATTTCCCTAATGGATGGGATCACAACCTTGCATTCACGAATAAAAGCTGAAGAGGTTGTGGTTTTCCATTGTGTAACTTCCTTTTCTTTCTTTAAATCCATCCCAGAGCTTTCACTGAATGTGCCTGCTTCACAGACTTCCCACAGCTGCATGGAGAAATAGGTGAAAGGTCACAACAATCTCTCCCCCTCTCTCTCTTTCCCTCTCTTGCTCCCCCTTCTCTCTACTGTGTATGTTCATATTTATGAATGTGACGTGCGGCTCTTGTTTGACAGCATGCCTGTCCTTGCCCCAACTCAAACAGCTGACTGAGGCATGTGAGTAAATGTAGAGTGCTTTGAATAACTCAAACCTTGAGTTGTAAACACTGCTATTTTTCTGAGGTTAAAAAACTGAGCTGTGGCGATGAACAAGTTGAATCAGAAGTCCAGCTTGTTGCATGTGCGCTGAGGCTTAAAACTGACATTAGATATATAGCTTAACTATCAGAAGGATAGTAAAGATACTCATCCTATATGACCTTATTGACCTTTTCTTTACATTTTGGGGCCTCTCTCTCTTCTCTCAGGCCTCTCTTAGCCTCTGCTTTGCTTGCTGCTGGTAGATGATAAGACAGCAGCCCCAGAAGATACTAGTTCAGACCTGCCAAAAAATAGTTACCATTTAATTCCCCGTATAACCCAATTTATAAATATTAAGGCCTTCTTCCTATTTCCAGTCTTTATACCCTGTTTGCTTAAGCCTGCTGCGTCCCCAGCTGACCCAGAAAGCGACGCAGGTTCTGGTCCAGGCTTTTGTCATCTCACGCCTAGACTACTGCAACTCCCTCCTGGCTGGTCTACCTGCATGTGCCATCCGACCTCTGCAGCTCATCCAGAATGCAGCGGCTCGTCTGGTCTTCAACCTTCCTAAATTCTCCAACACCACGCCGCTCCTCCGCTCCCTTCACTGGCTTCCAGTAACTGCTAGAATCCACTTCAAGACACTGGTACTTGCGTACCATGCTGCAAATGGATCTGGCCCTTCCTACATCCAGGACATGGTTAAACCATACACCCAGCACGTGCACTCCGCGCTGCATCAGCCAAACAGCTCGCTGCACCCGCACTGCGAGGGGGACCCAAGTTCCTATCAGCAAAAACACGTGGGTTTGCTATCCTGGCTCCAAAATGGTGGAATGAGCTCCCCATTGAAATCAGGACAGCAGAAAGCTTGCACATCTTCCGGCGCAGACTAAAAACTGATCTCTTTCGACTCCACTTCGAGCGATAGAATTATTAACAAAGCACTTATATACTAACAAAGGACTGGCTTATCTAAAGCGTAGCACTTGAAATGTTTTAGCTCTATGAAACCTGATGTACTTATTGTATATGATTCTGTTTTCTTCAAGTTTGTATTTTGTTGGTCGAACGCACTTATTGTAAGTCGCTTTGGATAAAAGCGTCAGCTAAATGCAATGTAATGTAATGTAATGATGCACAACAAGAAAATGTATATGCTTGTCTAAGTCTAAGCATGAAGTGAATAAGATAATTTCTCCGAATGTCATACCATTACATCTCCAAAATCCACACTTTGATAGGCATCATGCACCAAACACTGAAAAACCTGTTCCATAGAAAATATCCAGATTTAGAGATCTCATGGAGGAGTATAGAAAAAAACTAAAAACTAAGATCATCAATCATATGCTGATAATTCGAGCCAAAAAGATTGGTAGTTTATCAATGAGTTAATTGACATAAAATGTATAGGTTACTATTTCCATAATCGATTAACCACTTTAAGACGCAAATTTAAGAAAAAAACAGAAACTGGTTTCAGCCTCTCAATTTTGACGATTGTCTGCTTTGCTTGGTTCTTTCATGGGAAAATTCAATATTGTTGGGACTTTGGACTGTTGGTTGGACATATCAAACATTTTCCATGTGTCAACTTGTTTTTTAGGGAAATTGCAAAATGGTTCTTGGTCATTTTTGTAGACATTTTCTAAACCAATTGATGAACATGAGTTGAGAACATAATCTTCAAATACAAATTCCGAAAGGCATGGTATATGAAGTTGTAAAAGCTATAGCTCAACCATAGAAATGCATCAGTATTATTGATTTAATAATGCAATAAATAATTATCTCTCCAAGTGGCTATTTCAACAAGTAATTTCATATTTATACTCTGTATATTTTGCAGTTCATACTCATATAGACAGTGTTAAACTGTCATTAGCTTTGGTATATTTACTTATTTCTACCCTTGTCACTCCCATTTGGCACTGTCCACTGAAACGTCTGTGGCCTCAGATAAGGAATTTCTTCCTGCATCTCATATTGCAGCCTGTCTGTACATCCTTCCCCTCCAGTAGTCTACAGCCCCTAAGTAACCCCCCTCCACATACTTGTCAACTCTTCCTTACTCAGCACAGACTCAACATGTGGGTTCCTGCCACCAATCCAAATCCACACAACAATAACAACACAGATAGAAACCAGCGTACCTCCCTCTGCCTGGGGTACCCCTCTGCAGGCTGGTGCATTTCCTTCTGCAGACAGAGGCAGAGCAGACGCTGAGAAGGTGTTCTCTACTTCCTTCTTTCTTGTTCCTTTCATCATCCCTATTAAAGACTTCATGCCATGCGTGCATCCCATGGGTCTGTCCCTAGAAGGCTTAAGCAAACAGGGGCTGAAAGTGGTGTCCTTGGCAAGAGTGTGCTGATAAACACGGCATGAGAGAGGACATGCCGTGCTCTCCAGAGGGGGACGACAGACCCTAATTCAGGCTGCCCTGGAGGATATTATAAAACTGAACGAGGGAGGTTATTTTAAATTCTGAAAAGGATTAAAGTATATTGGCTGAAGAGGAAGTTTGGGCCTCTTTTGTCCGTCTGAAATATTGTGCTCATGTATATTCTCTCATTGTTTTATGACCTTGGTGGTCCACATCCCCAGTAAAAAGTTTCCTCTCCCTCCAAGTTAAGTGGGAAGGAGAGGAGCCCCTTCCTCAGCTGTGTCCCCTAACTGAAACCACAACATGACCTGTAGACTAAAAATAGCACAGAGCAAGGATTAAATCAATGAAAACTGAGCTACAAATACAACAGCTTATTTTCCATTCATTCACAATGACGTAAATTATCCAACTAACTCAAACTAAAAGTAGCTCAGAATGTCTTGAGCTGGAGCCCCTTGGGGATTTAACCCATTAAAAAATGTCTTAAAGTACACACACACACACACACACACACACACACACACACACACACACACACACACACACACAGACACACAGACACACAGACACACACACACACACACACACACACACACACACACACACACACAGAACATTACAGTAGACCTTTTTTTTGTCCGGGTCAAAAGTTGAGTGTATGCTGAAGTTGCAACCATAAATTAAATTACATAACGTTGCTTCAGTCAGAACAAAAATATCCAAATGCACTCTCGTCTCTCCTTACAAGTCTTCCAATCGCTCACTATTTTTGTTGCCCACTCTAAACTATAAATATAGTTCTTCTTTCTGTCTGATACAAGTAGGGGATGTAGCTCAGTGGTAGAGCGCATGCTTTGCATGTATGAGGCCCCGGGTTCAATCCCCGGCATCTCCACACCTTTTGATTTTCTTTTTGTGATCTTTGACTCACTTCAATAGAGATGTGATGGTAAAGATGTTTCACAGGTATTGTGTAAACATTATTCTTTTTAATCATATTTACCAAATCAAATAGCTTTTGATTTCACATGCAACACTTTCACATGATATAAGCGCATGTCGTTTCCAGATGTATCTAACATGAGAAAACACACATTTCAGCAAGTACAGTTCAGTTTAGTTTTTGGGGCTTCTTGCTTACTGGCCCATCGTCTGAGAGGAAGTTGCAATAGCATTATACCTCATAAACTGTTACACGGCTACTTAAGATGGCAGTAAACACAATAGTGATCTGGGGAGAAAGAAAAACATGCATTCATATTTAGTAAACAAATCAAGTGTTTATGTGCTTTTTCTGTTCAGATGACTGATGGTGTGTAATGATGGCTGATATTTTTTTTAAATAAAAAAATATACAATTGTTGCATAATTAAAGTTGTTTACATGTAAAACTTGATATATATTTATATGTAACGTTTGTTAATAGTTAAAAAGATAACCTTTGCATTATCTGTTAACCAAATGATCTTTTCTGATACCTTAATAGTTAAGATAACATATAAGACATTTTGAGGGGTAATCAGGGGAAGACAGATAGCACTTATGTGTTGTGTTTGAGAACATCATTTGGAGTTATGCATAGTTTCTGGTTTGAACGTTTTTTTTATTAACATGATGTGTGTGTGATTAGTGTTAGCTACAATTGGTTGTAAACCCTATCACATTCCCTATGAAAAACGACACATAAACTAGATCTTTACGTTCATTGCCAACAAAAATAGTGTGCAGTGAAGATGTTTAAATCAGAGGTTTGCTGTCACAGCTTGCTGAGAAAAGAATGAGAATACCAACAGAAACCCTGGGGGCCACACTACTTTCGGAATAGGGTAAAAAGTCAAAAAGAGCAGCCCGCACACACTCATGGAGTCAGCTTGACCCCTCACGGACATGGGTAATGTCATCTGCTTTCAGCAAGTCCATTGAAGTTGGTTGTCCAGCAGGACACACTATCTGCAGTGAAACAAGACCACTCTGAGGGTCAAACCCACACTTATAGGGCCTACTATCTAGGAGCCTGCAACTGCTTATCCCACATGCTCTAAGTCTGTATATTATGACCTAATGAACCTCTGTTACATAAATGTCACATATCCATTTCTCAGGTGTCAAGCTAAGGTGGAAAATTAGGAGAAACATCAGTCACTCCTGTCTGAAGCTCCAACAGCCTGCTGCACCTAAGCTGCAGGTCACATTGCAAAATGCATACCTTCATGTCTTTGAGAAGACCAGACATTCAGCAGTGAAGCTGTTAAACCAGAGGGCTAGAAACGTGCATAATAAAACTCTAATGGTGTGAACACAAAAGGTCAAAGGTGGTGTACTTGCAATTAACGGTTCTGCTAAATCTGCGCACATAATCTTTAAAGAAAGGCCTGTCTGTGGAACTATAGAAAACTAAAATCTGAAAATAAAACTGTAGGTGTATTTCACATGCTCACAGTGACTGATAGGCTTCCTCATTGTGCATCACTAAGTCTTTAGTGTATTTATTACATTGTCCAACCTGAGGGTTTGGTTGCTGAGTCATCAGACACACAGTTCGATGTGAATGTGTCACGTCATGCACGGTTACAGAAAACTTTGTTGCCCTTTTCCATCTTCAGGGCTTGGCAAAACACACACATTCCTTAGTGTCTAGTCTCTTTAATTTTCCAATGACGTGTGTGTATGTATGTGTACATGTGTGTGTGGATGTGTGTGCGTGTGCGTATGTGTTTGCGTCTGCGTGTGTGTGTGTTTGTGTGTGTGTGTGTGTGTGTGTATGTGTGTGTGTGTGTATGTGTGTGGATGTGTGTATGTGTGTGTTTGTGTGTGTGCCTGTGTGTGTGTGTGTGTGTGTGTGTGTGTGTGTGTGTGTGTGTGTGTGTGTGTGTGTGTGTGTGTGTGTGTGTGTGTGTGTGTGTGTGTGTGTTTTGCCGGTTTTATTTCACTAAAGCTAAATTTCGGATATTGTACTGACTTCTGGTTTAACCACTGACCTGGAAACCCCATTAACAGGGTCATTGTTGGTCTTTGATCGCCCACTTGTGGTTGGTCTCAAAATAATCCAAGTGCTTGTGAATTCACCATGTGACCAGCGGGTGGAGCCAAATCATAGTTTGGTTATTTTCTTTACCGAAAATGATCCTGATCTAAATCAGTGCATTTTACAGGAGTTTTTTTTTTAAATAAAAGCTCTCTACAGTTACAAGCAGATCAGTGATGAATTTTTAGAGAATTATGGTTGGTTACTTTCATTTTTTAAACTCCAACCATCTTTACTATTGATTATATTTGAGTGACTTGTGTTATGATTACTTTAATTGTTCTATCATTTTGTAAAAAAACTTTCCTGGGAGGAAGTCATATCAGAATTTTTAATAAAGTTTAAATATTTGTTAGCGATATTACAATACATTCTATCATTTTGCAAACAGAAATGTATCAGACACAAACACTTTCTGAGCGGGTGTTGGTCGTGGCACCAAATCATGGCCACTCAAAGAGCAGTAAATAAACAACCTTTTTTTTTTCAAATTGTGCAGAAAGTGTTCTTGCCTGTAGTCTCTCCAAGAGGGTGAGCCTCACTCACCTCAAACATCGGACCATTAGATAACCTTTAAAAGTGCCATATCAAAGGGTGCCTGTGGATGGACTGCAATATATGCCTGCACACACACACACACATGCGCGCGCACACAAACACACGCGCACGCACACAAACACACGCGCGCACACACACACGCGCGCACACACACACGCGCGCACGCACGCACACACACACACACACAACATTGTTTAACACTTTTACTTTAACATATATATGTTATGTATATCTCTCAGGCAAAAAGCACTTTCTTTCAAGATAAGATCCAATCTTCCTATTCCAATCCCAAAAAAGTATTTTCTATCTTCTCCACCCTCTTGGACCCCCCCAAACCCCCTCCCCCCTCCTCCCTTCTGTCAAGCGACTTTGTTAACCACTTTGAAAAAAAGGTTGATGATATTCGCTCTTCTTTTTCTGACTCACCTTTACTCACCGTTGGGTCACCAGACCCTCCCTTCACCCACACACTGACCTCCTTCTCCCCTCTCTCTCCAAATGAGGTTCTTACCCTCGTTACCTCTGCCCGTCCTACCACCTGTCCTCTGGACCCTATCCCCTCAAACCTCCTTCAGACTATCGCTCCTGATATTCTACCGTTTCTCACCCATTTCATCAACACTTCTCTAACTTCTGGTCACTTTCCAAACAGTCTCAAGGAGGCAAGAGTAAACCCTCTCCTAAAGAAACCCACTCTCAACCCGTCTGATATTATAAACTACAGGCCTGTCTCTCTCCCCCCGTTCCTGTCTAAAACATTTGAACGCGCTGTCTTTAAACAACTCTCCTGTTATCTCCATCAGAACAACCTTCTGGATGCGCACAAGTCTGGTTTCAAGGCAGGTCACTCAACAGAAACTGCTCTCCTTGCTGTCTCTGAGGAACTGCACACTGCTAAAGCAGCATCCCTCTCCTCTGTCATCATCCTTTTGGACCTGTCTTCTGCATTCGACACGGTAAACCATCAGATCCTCCTTCGCACTCTCCAAGAACTTGGAGTTTCAGGCACTGCACTTTCCCTCCTCACCTCATACCTCAAAGACCGCACCTACAGGGTAACTTGGAGAGGGTCCGAGTCCGACCCTTGTCAATTAACTACAGGGGTCGCTCAGGGCTCTGTTCTTGGTCCCCTCCTCTTCTCCTTGTACACAAACTCGCTCGGGTCTGTCATTAGCCTGTATGGTTTTTCATACCACTGCTATGCTGACGACACCCAACTAATTCTGTCCTTTCCCCGCTCAGAGACCCAGGTCGTCGCACGCATCTCTGCTTGCCTAGCAGACATCTCTCAGTGGATGTCTGCTCATCACCTCAAGCTCAACCTTGACAAGACTGAACTGCTTTTCCTTCCGGGAAAAGATTGTCCCACTCTTGACCTAACAATCAACATCGGCACCTCTGTTGTTTCCCCGACTCAGACTGCAAGGAATCTGGGTGTGATCCTAGATAACAAACTGTCCTTCACTGCAAACATTGCTGCTACAACCCGCTGCTGTAGATACACTCTTTACAACATCAGGAGGATACGTCCCCAGCTGACCCAGAAATCAGCGCAGGTTCTGGTCCAGGCTCTCGTCATCTCACGCCTAGACTCGCTGCAACTCCCTCCTGGCTGGTCTACCTGCATGTGCCATCCGACCTCTGCAGCTCATCCAGAATGCAGCGGCTCGTCTGGTCTTCAACCTTCCAAAGTTTTCCCACATCACGCCGCTCCTCCGCTCCCTTCACTGGCTTCCAGTAACTGCTAGAATCCACTTCAAGACACTGGTACTTGCGTACCATGCTGCGAATGGATCTGGCCCTTCCTACATCCAGGACATGGTTAAACCGTACACCCCAGCACGTGCACTCCGCTCTGCATCGGCCAAACAGCTCGCTGCACCCGCACTGCGAGGGGGACCCAAGTTCCCATCAGCAAAAACACGTCGGTTTGCTATCCTGGCTCCAAAATGGTGGAATGAGCTCCCCATTGAAATCAGGACAGCAGATAGCTTGCACATCTTCCGGCGCAGACTGAAAACTCATCTCTTTCGACTCCACTTCGAGCGATAGAATTACTAACAAAGCACTTATATACTAATAAAGGGCTGGCTTATCTAAAGCTAGTTGAGTAGCACTTGAAATGTTTGGCTCTATTAAACCTGATGTACTTATATGATTCTGTTTTCTTCAAGGTTGCATCTTCCTGGTCGAATGCACCTATTGTAAGTCGCTTTGGATAAAAGCGTCAGCTAAATGTAATGTAATGTAATATATCAAACTTTTACAAAAGAAAAAACCCGACTAAAAAGAAAACAAACATTTTCATACTAGGTTCAAATAAAATGTTATATACTCACATGAGTACATTAATGTTAATAATAAAAACATTAATTTGACCTTACATTTAATTTTCTTTCAAGAAAATAAGATGTTTTATGTGCCTTGAATAGTTTTTTTTCTGGATATAGAAACCAGTGATTTTTTTGTCTGTGGGAACAGGTTTGAAAAAATTGACAGGGTTGAAAAATTGATGGGAATAATAGAATACTGTTTCTGAAATTATATAAGATTGCATTTGCAATAGCCATTCTATTGCATAACCTACTCAGCAAAATAAATAATCTGCTGAATAAACCATATGGTGAAGCAGCAGACGGGGAGACCTCACTCCAATCTGCAGGTCATGTTGGATGCTTCTCTCCTCCTCAAAGCGTTCATCAGGATAGATTTCCACTAAATAATCACATGTTTTTTTGTCTCATGGACATACTTTAACAGTGAGTGTGTACAGACCACTGGAGCGTGTGTGTAGGAGTGTGTGTCCATACGAGCAGCTCTGCATTCCAGAGGGATAATCTTATCTCCCTCCTGCTGAGCAGATGGACCTCTGAACTGCAGGGCAAAACTCACAAACACATCACACAATCTCTAGTTCATATGAATAAACAAAAACACACGGACAACAGAAACGTTGTGGTAAAAGAGCATGGGGAAATATTAGATTAGAAACACCATGATATATCTGATATATCTAGGACACAAACTCTTCATTTTTCTTTCAGAGTCAACATGAGCATCACTGTATCGTCACAATCAAACACTGTGACCGACATGTTGGAATTTGATTTATCACATGCACAAAGGCGAGTCAGTCTACATAAACATCAAATGCAAATATGCTAAAGTGACCACTACCTGTCCTCTGAATGGACTGAATGACAACCATGCACCTGAGTTTTCAGAGGGCTATTGGCCAGGGGTTTTAAAATGTAAAACATGTCTTGAAGCTGCACTTGTGTACTTTTCACTTGAGCAAAAAACATTTGTACAATCACAATGGTTTGGGAGTTGGCTTCTTTTCATTCAGATGAAAGGAAACTGGAGCACAATTTGCTCACTGCCCCTCCGCCACCTTAAATCACAGCTTCACTGTCAAGGACAATAAAAAAGGGACATTTATTTTAACATTGTTTATTGTGGGGACTTTTAGTATGTTCACTCCCTCATCCAAACTCCTCTTTATGGAGGAATGAAAACTATATATGGATCTAGAAGAAAATCTCATGTTTAGGTACCATCAGATGAAAGAAGATGATGTATTTTCTTGAGTTTGGAGAAATCAAAAAGTGGAGTATGAAGAAGTGAAAAAGAGATTGAATCCAGAATAAGCGTATATTTGAATCGTCTCTGAAATAATTTTCTAATTGACCATATAATAATTGTTGCTGTTGGAGCAGTTCTAGGGTCCTTAGATGAGAAATGTAACTAAATTCAATCAATCCAACAACAACACAAAACACGTATGCTACATATACACAAGGTGGTCTATTATAAATAATTAAACAGTTCTGGAACATACACGATTGAATCAAATGCGACATGGAACACATTTGTTTCCCCCATTCTATTCTTGTCAAAATCAACTTTGTAAAACTGTTTCTTTAAGAATAGCCTTACATTGATCTTGAACCAACACATTTGATCAATTAATTCAGTAACATTTGAGTTTTCACTATGCCACCCTATCAGTTTTGAATTGTTGTTTTTTGGTTATACAAGTGACGGATATCAACTGAAAATATATCGGTTTTAGAATAAATTTTCACAGAAGAAGGTTAAAAGGCTTCCCAACAGCCTTCGCCGGAGCAGATTTGCCAAAACCCATACAACACATACAAACTGCCTGAATTTTCTTTTGAAGCACAAACTGGTGATATAACTCTATAGTCTGTCTATTTGAGTTTAAATTGTGCCTGTATGACTAACCCAAGACATTAAACCAGAGTGTATTTAACGTAACCTGCTCTTTAGGAATCCCCTTAAATGAGAAATATTTGATATGCAACTTGTACCTTAACCATTAATGCTCACACAAGCCATTGTATTGTATCATATCCTCCTTCGCACTCTCCAAGAACTTGGAGTTTCCGGCACTGCACTTTCCCTCCTCACTTCATACCTCGAAGGCCACACCTACAGGGTAACTTGGAGAGGGTCCGAGTCCGACCCTTGTCAATTAACTACAGGGGTCCCTAAGGACTCTGTCCTTGGTCCCCTCCTCTTCTCTCTGTACATAAACTCGCTCGGATCTGTCATTAGCCCGCATGGTTTTTCATACCATTGCTACGCTGACGACACCCAACTAATTCTGTCTTTTCCCCGTTCTGAAACCCAGGTCGTCGCACGCATCTCTGCTTGTCTAGCAGACATCTCTCAGTGGATGTCTGCTCATCACCTCAAGCTCAACCTTGACAAGACTGAACTGCTTTTTCTTCCGGGAAAAGATTATCCCACTCTTGACCTAACAATCAACATCGGCCCCTCTGTTGTTTCCCCGACTCAGACTGCAAGGAATCTGGGTGTGACCCTAGATAGCAACCTGTCCTTCATAGCAAACATCGCTGCCACAACCCGCTGCTGCAGATACACGCTTTACAACATCAGGAGGATACGTCCCCTCCTGACCCAGAAAGCGACGCAACTTCTCGTCCAGGCTCTCGTCACGCCTAGACTACTGCAACTCCCTCCTGACTGGTCTACCTGCATATGCCATCCGACCTCTGCAGCTCATCCAGAATGCAGCGGCTCGTCTGGTCTTCAACCTTCCTAAATTCTCCCACACCGCTCCTCCGCTCGCTTCACTGGCTTCCAGTGACTGCTAGAATCCACTTCAAGACACTGATACTTGCGTACCATGCTGTAAATGGATCTGGCCCTTCCTACATCCAGGACATGGTTAAACCGTACACCCAGCACGTGCACACCGCTCGGCATCGGCCAAACGGCTCGCTGCACTCGCACTGCGAGGGGGACCCAAGTTCCCATCAGCAAAAACACGTGGGTTTGCCATCCTGGCTCCAAAATGGTGGAATGAGCTCCCCATTGAAATCAGGACAGCAGAAAGCTTACACATCTTCCGGCGCAGACTAAAAACTCATCTCTTTCGACTCCACTTCGAGCAATAAAATGACTAACAAAGCACTTATATACTAACAAAGGGCTGGCTTATCTAAAGCCAGTTGAGTAGCACTTGAAATGGTTTGGCTCTATGAAACCTGATGTACTTATATGATTCTGTTTTCTTCAAGTTTTTATCTTCTTGGTCGAATGCATTTATTGTAAGTCGCTTTGGATAAAGCGTTAGCTAAATGCAATGTAATGTAAAAAAATCTATGTTGCCAATTTTGAAACCGTGTTTCTCAGTCAGTTTTTCTTTTATCTAAAAGACATTGTTATTTTCAGAGAGCCACATTTGTTATGGCAGGGGGACTGCTGACATTGGCATTATTTTATAAAACCTTCCTAAGATTAGACTAAATTAGATTTGACGTCCACTTTATTTTTAGTTTTAAAAGTTTTTAGCAGACAGTTTGAGCCTCTGTGAGAACACCGGCTGTTTCATCCCAGAGGCCCGAGAAGAGAGAACATCTGTTCTGAGCTGCAAAACTTTGTCTTCACGTCCTCTGTGTGTCAGGAGGTCAATCTCACCCTGTTGTAACACAAATTGTCTGCAGTCAGCCCTACACACAAACTGCTCAGAAGAACTGTGTAATCAGCTGCAATACAGCCTTAGACAGTGTGTGTGTGTGTGTGTGTGTGTGTGTGTGTGTGTGTGTGTGTCTCTCAGGTCAGGTGGTTGTTTTATTTAGCCATTTTGTGAGTATAGCAATACATTTATCAACACAGATCATCAAGACAACATTAGAATATTCTACTCATATTAATTATGTATATATTTATGTATATATAATACCTTGTTAAATTCAACATGTATATTTTCTTCTTTCTTGTTTATTTATTGTCTTTAATTTTAAATGTACAATGCCACGTCTTTTTCTGCTGCTGCAACGCAACAATTTCCCAAATTGGGATCAATAAAGTACTATCTTATCTTATCTCTTATACTACACTAACATAAAGCCCCCAGACACTTTTTGTACTTTCAGAGCCATTCTCAGCAGACACCTCACCTCAGATTACTTTCACGTGTGTCTTTGCTATTTGCTTTTTGTTTTTACTGCGGCCCTGCCCTCGTGACCTCCAGTCTACGTGGCGTCGGCTTCAACAAGCGCTCTAACTACGTGTGAACTTTTGGGCATGCAGTGACAATGGCGCCTTTAGACAGGTGCATACATACATACACCCCCTCCACGCACCACCACCCTGCCTGCCACCGAGGAGCTTTTAGGCTCTTTGCGATGCTAAAGAGGAACACTAACGACTGTGACATTCCTGTCTAATGGCTGGCACCTGATTTTCACACTCACAGGGTGTGTGCATCAACAGCTCACCAGTTAAAAAAACAACAACTATAGGGCGAAATGTCTATCATAAAATTATAATAAATTACGATGATTATACATCTCATGTTATAGGACAGTGTGTGCATTCATAGATAAAATAACGGCGAATAATGATTGAAGTTAAATACAAATAAACGACACGTAGGCTATAGTCAGAAAGTAAAACAGAAAGATAATAAACCTAATTCAAACGGTACACGACAAAACAACGTGGGTGAATCTGGTTGAGCAATTCATATGCAATTAACTAGATTAACAACAATCGTTCATTTTCTTCTGTGATCATGTTGTCTCATTCATCTGGTCATGCTCGCACATTAACAACAAAGAAAAAAGTATGGCTGTGGTGTGTGGAGCTGCTCTGAATTACGCACAAAATGTACGCACATTTAAGGGATTAAACATTATAGGATCCCGATTCATTTAAGGGCCTTATCCTAGCTTGCTGGATTTCATGGCACCTCAAGGCACAAGGTTTAATATGTCCTTGTCTGGGTCTAAATTACATTATCATATTGTTCCTGTCAACTCGGTTAATTTTACATCACACCGTGCTGTGCGCAAACTGGAGAACAGCGCCTCCTTTATCTGATTGCTCTTAACTCCCGCAGAGAGGCTGAGAAAGAGGATGCCTCATGATGAACTGAGCGCCTTATGTTAGCTGTTGATGGGAGAAAAGACACAGACCGTTTGTTTCCTGTAACTTCTCCAAAATGTCTTCACCTCAACAGGGTGCGTAAAGCCTCAAGGCACAGCCACACAAAAGAGCCATCATAAAGTTTCAGTAAATAGGTCTAAATGCTCTTAAACGCATTTCAAAATGTGAGATAAATCGCCATCAAAACAAATATGTTCGAATAATATATTCACGTCACATATTTCCCCCACTCGCGCAGAGACGTTTTATCCAAATTAATCGGCTTCTGCTAAATCTGTTTTTAACAATTTGTTTTACACATTTTCACCATTATTCTGGTGGTGTTTGTGTGCTTGTGTGTGTGTTTATAAATGTGCCACCGTATATAGTGACACTTTACACAGAGAGATTCATTTTTAAATGTAATTATCGAAATGTTAAACATGGGTTTCTTTCTTTTAATTATTTTGTGTGTTTTCGTATTTCTTCTTACTTTGACCATCGTAAAAATGTATTGCGTTTTATATGTTTGATCATGTAAAGCACTTTGAATTGCATCACTGTATGAATTTTGCTTTACAAATAAATGGCCTTGCCTTGCCTATGAGCCAACAGAGGACGCTCTAGCTTCAGTTTGTCATGACACATATTGTAAAGGAATGGACACATGAGAGTTATGAACAAGGTGTAAGAAGGGCTTTAAAAATATATAATCCTGATTTTATTTAGGAACTGTTTATCGTGCATGCTGTCTATTTTGTTTCCAAATTGAAAACACATGCCTGTGCGCATTTAACATCGTTCAAGACGTTTTGGCTACAAAAATCATTTGTAGCCGAACCTGACTTTTAATTCAGAGTAATCTATTCAAATTGAATGGCAAAAGGATTATGTCTGTAAATAAAGAGGGAGCCATTACAGCCGTGAAATGCACAATTAGATTGGCACTCGGCTACAGCTTTTGGCCCTTTGGGCACCTGTGGTGAGCTTCCTCACACACGGGGTGTGTCTTTGGGCGGAGACCTGCCCATCACCCCGCCGCTTCTCCCCTCTGCTCACTATATGAGGAGGCAACTTTGTAATCCCTGACAACAAGCTACATTGAACCGTAGCAGAGGGCTTGTCTTTCCAAGCGATTTCTCCCTGACCGACAGGAATCTGCCCCGACCCTAAGAAGAGATCATTGGACCTGTGCCTTCCTGCCGTGGGAATTTTTTGATTTTTAATTAATCGGTGAAGCCAGACATCACCATGCCTCGTTCTTTTTTAGTCAAGAAGTATTTTTCCAGCAAAAAACCCAACTACAGGGAGAGTCATCTTGAGAGCCAAACAGGTAAGGTTTAATTTCCTCACTGATTGACAAAATGTTTTCCATCTATGGTCTTACTTGACATGTTGAGTGAATCACTGTCAGGACGAAACGAGAGCTTTATAAAGTTACCTTCAGATGCAGAACAGCCCCTTTTGTGGCAGATAAGATGGATATTTATCCAGGTTGCTTCTTCTGTGCTAAACAAGTGTTTCTGGTCACCTAAAAATGTGGACATTTAAAAGTCAGGGTTAAACTTAAAGCAAGTTGTAATAAGACACCCAACAATGAAAACAAGTTTAGGGCTTAATTAGATTATCTGTTCATTACAACCCACCTGACTTCCTTTTCTCTGTTTTGCCAGCTTTTGTCCCAGAAAGCTTTCCAAGGGCTGAACTTCCAATGCAGAACAACAGCTATGCCCTCACCTGCTACCCCACAATCCCCTTCTTCAGCAGCATGGACTCCCTGCCTGCCCCTCTGTCCCCCATCACCCCTGGTTCTCCGGCCCTTTCACCACTTGGCCCTCTGGACCTCAGCAGCTCTCCCTCTAGCAGCAGCAGCAGCAGCAGTGAGGAGGAGGAGGAGGATGGCGGGCGCACGTCAGATCCTCCCAGCCCTGACATCATCCAGCACATCTTCCACTGTCTGCACTGCAGTAAGAGTTACACCAGCCTCTCTGCACTGTCCCACCATCAGACCCACTGTTCTCCACAGCAGCAAACGCCCTCTCTGCCCACTGTGGTCTCTACACGGCCGGCTTTCCACTGCAAACACTGCCCCAAGGAGTACACCAGCCTGGGAGCCCTGAAAATGCACATTCGCTCGCACACTCTGCCCTGCGTGTGCCTCACCTGCGGCAAGGCCTTCTCCAGACCGTGGCTTCTCAGAGGACACATTCGCACACACACAGGTATGCAACAAAACAAACGTATGTAAGAGTAGTCACTTTGATTTCAAGCTATTTTGACTTGTAAATGTAACAACTGGTTGCACCTTGTGCTTATTGATATTCATTGATGTCTCCTGATATGTGAGCAAATGTTATTGCGTCACATGGCCCAATCTAATCACTGCCTCACAATGGTTGCGCATGAAAAAAAGGCAAATCTGCATTAAGTTAGGGTAGTGTTCCTGCTCTTTTGTTGGTTATCTGTAGATCATTTGAAAAACAATGACCAGAGGACAGACCTTTCAATTAAGTGTATTCCTGATGCTAACAGTCTTCTCTTTTCACCAGGTGAGCGCCCCTTCTCTTGTCAACACTGTAACCGGGCCTTTGCTGATCGCTCCAACCTGCGTGCTCACCTGCAGACCCACTCAGAGGTGAAGAAGTACCAGTGCGGCTCCTGCTCGCGGACCTTCAGTCGCATGTCCCTGCTGCACAAACACACCGCCTCAGGGTGCTGCCCGGCCTCATAGACTCCCACCCTGAACTGTTCTCATGAGCCATTTGAAATGTTTGATTCCCCCCTGATTACAGCCAATAAGGACAGAGGACTTTAAAGCCATGATGGAGGACTGTTGCTTTTTATAAAAAATACTTATCAAGTGCCTTTTTCAGGACAATGTAGGTAGATTTATTTTTGTAATGTCATTTTGGAATCTGCAGCTTGTCACTACTGTGTTCCGTCAACTGTGTGTGATTTGAGGGCAGCTGGACATGCAGTTAATTCCCAGGAAACTCAGTCGGTGCCGGCCGGTCCGGGACTCTGGCCATGTTGCAGCTGCCGGGGTGTGTTTGTGTGTATGCAGGGATGTCATTCCTCACCATACTATACATACATTGTGTGTGTGTGTGTGTGTGTGTATATGAGCAAGTGTGTGTGTTGAGACAGCTGTCTGTGTATGGTGTACTGTGGAGGCCGGGTGCTGAGAGAAGTGTTAGCTGTGACCTCGACGACAGGTGACTGTCTACTCGCCCCTCCCAACACCACAAACACTTTCCACACACTCATTGTGTTTAATGGGATGTGAAAGGACCACTTAAACTTGACCAAAAAACACAACTGGGTTATTGTCATTTTAAAGTCTATGATCTTTTTTTATTTAGACACATGTTTCTTGAATGATTTGACCTACTGTTTTTATCAACTATTTTCTTCAACATGCAAAATGTTAACACTGTGCCTTTTTCTGCCACATGTAAATAAAAGCTTTGTTTAAATAAAAAAAACCTGCTGTGGACGTACTGATGAATTTAACATTAATTAGTGTTTCAACGGGCATTGTATTAACTCGCAACTCTAAATGAGTTCATCAGGACAGACATGACAGTTTTTGAATGGGAAGATGGAGCTGTGTGTGTCTTAGGTGGAGCGGGGACAGGTTTGTGTGATGGTGAGTGATCGGGGGAACACCTGCACACACCTGCCGGGCTGTCAGCGCACAGACAGAAACACACGGATAACACATGGGGAGGCGGGGGCAGGGAGCGACTGCAGCTGGGTTATAGGGATCAGACATATAGAAGGTCAGGATGCTGAGAAAAAAAGAAATCCCCAGAGGGCAAATCTCTCAGAATAAAATTGTCTTTTGGAAATTCGTTCTGTTTGAGCAGAAAGCTGAAATCTCAGGCTCAAGACTAACTAATGGACCCCAGAGAGTCAGCTATAGCAGAACTTTAGGACTGACACTGATCCACTCACTCTGTGCAGCCATCTGCTCTGTAATGGTTACACTCTACTTACCTTGTAGGAACTTCTAGGAGGAAGTCTGTGCTCATGAGCCCAGCTGAGGGTGATCATGCAGGGTGCACATATGGCAGCAATGTGTCTACAATCCCCCACTGCCCTCCTGACCCACACACACACACTGACGCCAGCATGTCTTAGTGAGGTAACAACACGTTTCCTGTGATGAGAGGTGGATGCCCGTGTGTGTTTGTGAGGGGGGTTAGACGGGGCTCTCAGAAAGCCTGGGATCAGATTGCATGACTTAGCTTGCTCAATGTAAACAGCACCCGAAAGGCTGCATGACAGCCACACACACAGACATGTTGAATAAAGAGTATCACTTTGATCATGGGGGAGTTTTCATTTATTCGCCTATTGGTGATCTGAAGTGAGAGATGAGTCATTTAGCTGCTGAACACCTAGTGAGTCAGAGAAGCAGGCCACGGGGGACTGAACTTTGTTTGAACTGCCGACAGTGGTAGATATGCTGGGCACAGAGAAGAGGCAGCAGGGCTGGATGATTTAAAAGATGGAGAAGACAAGTGTCAAATACTGCCATGGAGTTAGGTTCTATTCAATTCTCTCTAAACTCAACCTGCACAAATTCATACAAAAACATGCAACTAAACAGACATTTCTGATGTTTCGGCCCTTTGAAATTTAACTCTGACACCTTTCAGGCGGGACATTTTTCTGGTTTGCGGAGGAGGAGGCCCTCAATCACTCTGTAGCTTTGAGGCAATGAGATCACTGGACCTGTCACCTTTCTTTTATAGTGTATGTGTGTGTGTGCGTGCGTGTCTGATATCATATTGGTCCCCTCAAAGTGTTTTAATGTTCGCAGCGTCACGCATGCAGCCCCTGACTAATGTAACATTCCTGAGCCATTAGTGACAGACATACAATACTGCCATCTAACAGAGTGGCCGCTCTGTCTGCTGTCCTTGCACTCCGCTCTTCAGTCAAATTAACAATGTCATTTTCCTGCAACAGGAAATAATGTTATGCTGACCTTATTATAAAGAAAAGGGGATTGCCATTTGTTTCAATTGCTGACAAGTTATTCCCATTGAAAGAATGTATAGGCTAAGCATTACTGCCTCACTGTAGTAAACGGAAACAATGAAAAATATATTTTTGCAGATATTCCAGTGAACTCTGCCCTTGTAGCTAGCTTAATTAATTCTACTTTGGTTTTGTGTACAGAAAAGTTGATGTTTGACAGTTTGCAGCCGGATGAGTTTTATTTTTGTTTTAGAGTGCCGTCATCTTGGAAACAGAAAATATAAGCCTCTCTCTAAACATTGATCCTGTGAAGAGTGGTAAGTGAAGCTTCGCATGTGTGTAACAGAACAGATTACAGGACAGCATAAACTTTCCTCTTCATTTAAAGCAATAGGAAGCAGTGCTGCATGTCAACAATGACACAATTTATTTTCTGAAATTGCAGTTTTCTCAGCTCTCAGTGTATGCATCTGAGGTAATGTTTGGGATGCAGGAAGTTGACTGGAAGTCTTGTATAAACACAGCTCTTCCAAAAAAGTGCTGATATGAAGCATCTGGGGCTACAGCTGTTTGTGTGTACACGGATTTATGAGTGTGTTAGTGGGTGTCTCTGAGTGGTTCATAGTGCTCCACGTTGTGGAGTAGAGATGGTACAGTACGTTGGTGAAATCAGAGCTGGCAGAGGTGCAGAGCTGAATCACTTGAGGATCAAATTAGAGCCAAGAAGGTGAAGTCACTGCGGTTAAAGTTTCAAACCCTCTTAGACATTGTCACTGCCCAAAGCTTCATCACAAACATCCTCTGCTGGGGCTGGACTTACTCACAGAAACCGATAAAGGCTGACAACATTTCTCCAGCGTGTATGAAATGACCACACAAACTAATAGCATAGCTGTTTGAGGGAAAGGGTGAACTGGGGATAAGAAGATGATAATGGGAGGAGGAGAAGACGAAACAATCAGGGAGACTGGTGTCTGGTGAAAAATGAATGTTTCTGTTCGCAGGACATTTATCAAATCAGTAGGGAGTAGAATTAGCTGAGGAATGCCACATGTTGCAATGTAGACTTGATCAATGGCATTTGCTATGAAGGCTGAGACATACGGTCACTGCACTTTTTCCCCAACTCTGGATGATATCAGGGCTTCATAAAGTCCTATAACATGCACACCAACATGGATGCACAAAGACCTCACATCTCTGGACAAATAAACTAGTTTCACCCAAGGACAGGATATGGTCTCTAGGAGGGGGTACACACCATTTCCTGCCCACCTCTCACTCCTGCTGTCCCTCTTTAAGTGTGTGTGTTACTGTGTGTGGTATGTGGCGGGTGCTGTGTTTCCTCCTAAACACAGACCCTCTCTGTCCCACAGGGTCAGAGGGTAGAGGATGAGCCATAAAGGGACAGGAGGGTAAACAGATGAGATGTGTTGTGTGTAACAGAGGTTTCCATGCTAGGTACATGCAGGTTTCCGGTGCATTAAGGGACAGTTTAACTATGCGGTTTTCCCATTATGAACCTTGCAAACTTTTTAAAAAAGGGATATGGAGACTGTTTAATAAATATAATAAATATTTTCTCATGAATGGAGAAGCAGGTCATGCTTGGATATAAATGCTGGGGTATATGTTAAAAAGGTGAAAGATGTTGTATTTCATCACATCACTGTTAAGATAGCATCGGTCAGCATACAACTTATAACTTTAATGTATGCATTTTAACTTGAGTGTAAGGTAACGTTTAACAATACTTTATACATTTATTTAACCACATTTCCAAGAAAATACTAGAGTTCCACTACATTTATCTGACAGATTTAGTTACTTGAAATTGTTTTAATTTCACATATTAAAACCAGTATGTCCTAAAAAAGTGACATCTAAATTTGAATGCAGGACTTTAACTTGTAATGTTATTTAATGAGTATTTGCAATGGTTGTGGCCTCTACATTTCTTTCTTAATTAAATTAGCTGATTTCTTTTTCGAAATCCACACTTAAAATCATACACGTGTACAAATAGAGGTACTACATATACTATATCTTGCAGGGTCCTGCCATCTTGTAAAAGGATGCTTTATCTGATTAATGTTATACAGTGCAACAGAAAGTGAGACTGTGTGGTTTACTATGTTGTGGTACAATGGAGGACATACATTTTCCACAAAGTTGCTATTTTATCAACTCTTTAGCTGTTTGTTTCCCATGGGGTTACAGCAGTTTGAGGTTAAAAGTTGTTCTACTTTCAAGAGCCTTTGTTCCAGTATCATGACCTTACAGCACACATTTGTTGCGCAGAGCAAAGTAACTGTGGTTGCATCAGTCGTAATGTGACGCTTACCACATTTGATTTCACAGATTAGCACACCTTCCCCCATGAGAGAGAGAGAGGGGGGTGAGTCTGTGAAATATACAGATTGCTTGGAAGCAAACTCTCATGGCTTTGATTTACAGAGAGCTGTTGGTTAATACAAATTCATTGAAATCAGTCAGTGATATCCTGCAAACTAAGAAATGTCATTGGCATCTACTCTAAGCCAACTAGGGCTAAATACAGTGCAGCAAAGGGAGTGTCAGGGCCGAATGTGCACACACCACACACAGAGGGAGCTAGGCAGTGGCCAGCAAGTCATGACATGAGTACTGACGGAGCAAAATGTGAAGAGTACATACTAGGGGGAGATGTTGCTAATAAAGCAGGTGTCAAAAAAGACAAAAAAGAGTGACACTGTGAACTGTAATAATATGAGAGGAGAGTGCTGCTGTTTAGCTTGGACCTCTAAATGAGTCCGTGTTGCACTCTTTCAGTTATCCCTCATATTTCTCTCTCTTGCCTCATGTTGTGTCATTCTTTCTCTCCCTCTTATTTACCACAGGTATTCAGGTATTCGCCCCCAGGGTGCTGCTGTTGGTGCGGAGAGGTGCAAGGTGCACTTTTGTCATCCTGTCAGGGCCTGTGTGGGCCCAGGGGGGCGCCGGCCAAAGGACCGGGACAGTTCTATTGTCCCGATGCATTCCAGTCAATGAAGGATATTGTTGGGAGTGAGGGAGGAGGCGTTGGGTAAAGGGGGCCAAGACGGGTGGGGATCAGTCTTTGAGCTGGGGATCTAGAGTTTGTGCGAGGGTGACTGCAGAGAGCACAGATTGCCTCCCCTCTCCTCCTCCTCCTCCACCCGTCTTGTCCCGTCCTGTCCCTTGAGGAGCTGCAGGGCAGGCGAATGCACCTGCCTGAAATCCACACCCCCCAAGGCCAGACGCCTATCTCTCCCCATCTCAAAGGTTTTACAGAAACACTGCATGTGCCACACTGGTTTCCACTTACACTCTAAAGGGACCTTAAATTGTATTGGACTCTTAGAAAAATGAATATAAAACTGAGATTGGATTAATTCAGATATTGAGCAGATATACATGAAAGTCTGGTGAAGAACTACTCAAATCTGGGGTTGTGTGACGAGAAGAAGTATAATGGAATAAAAAAACTACAATATCTCTGGCTTTTCTGCATTGATTTTGACCTCTATATTTACAGTTTTAAAGGATTGCTTCATCGATTGAGTATACTTAATGTTCTGCTGGAATAAACAACACAGAAGCAGCTGTTTCATTTCATTTTCATTTGTGGTCTCTTCAATCCAAAAACGTTCTAGAGGAGTCTGCAAAGAGAGCAAACTGTTGACTTGCTGTGGAACTATTTTCATATTTTTTCCATTGGAAATCACAACGATCCACAGAATGCATGAAGACACTTAAGAACAATAAATAATCAAATCCACAGACTCGCTGCCACTTTCTCTTTGTTACACGAAAATATTTCACGGTAGGCAAATTGCCACGTTGAGCCTTGTGTTGCATGTCTACTGCTGACTGTCCCCTCATCTCTAACATCATGATCGCATTGCTTTGCTACAGAGTTGAGCTTGCAATGTTTTTTTTGGCATAACAAAAATCGGCCTTCAATTGTCATGGAGAGCAGATTCACATTGCACAAGAGTGTAGTTGGTTGCATATCAGAACACATGGTCAAGCTGATGATGTGTGTGTGTGTGTCGGTGTGTGTGTGTGAAACTAGACCCTCTTGTGCAAGTAGGGACAGGTGTGTCACCACCTGACCACGCCCCCGGGCTACACAGCACCTCCTGTCCCTAACACCTGTCCCCTTCGTCTGTGCAAAGGCCTGGATACCCCTCCTCTCCCTGTATCTCTCACTGGCTAAGGTTTGTCTGGGAGGAAGGCAGGTTGCTGGGCTGTGACGGAGCGAGAGGGGATCAGATCAGGTGGTCTGGAAGCCAGTTTGTCTTGAATAATCACACAGCTGTCCCTCTGAAACTAAAACTCCATCGAAGTGTCCGCTCCATACTTCCTATCTTGCAACATCTCAGCCCACACGGTGACATCGCTGCAAGCTGTTGGACAGCCGCTTCAGAAAAGTGCATCGATGTGGCAACAGATGGGAAAGTATCAAAGGTACTTCTTCATTCCATGTCCAACAACAACAGATTCTTTTTTTTGAAGTTTTGGCTCAATATTTCTCATGAGGATTTTACTCACCAATCCCACCAAGATGTAAGGGATGTACATTACATTACATTACATTTAGCTGACGCTTTTATCCAAAGCGACTTACAATAAGTGCGTTCGACCAACAAAATACAAACTTGAAGAAAACAGAATCATATAAGTACATCAGGTTTCATAGAGCTAAAACATTTCAAGTGCTACTCAACTGGCTTTAGATAAGCCAGCCCTTTATTAGTATATAAGTGCTTTGTTAGTAATTCTATCGCTCGAAGTGGAGTCGAAAGAGATGAGTTTTCAGTCTGCGCCGGAAGATGTGTAAGCTTTCTGCTGTCCTGATTTCAATGGGGAGCTCATTCCACCATTTTGGAGCCAGGATAGAAAACCCACGTGTTTTTGCTGATGGGAACTTGGGTCCCCCTCGCAGTGCGGGTGCAACGAGCTGTTTGGCTGATGCAGAGCGGAGTGCACATGCTGGGGTGTATGGTTTAACCATGTCCTGGATGTAGGAAGGGCCAGATCCATTCGCAGCATGGTACGCAAGTACCAGTGTCTTGGAGTGGATTCTAGCAGTTACTGGAAGCGAGTGAAGGGAGCGGAGGAGCGGAGTGGTGTTGGAGAATTTAGGAAGGTTGAAGACCAGACGAGCCGCTGCATTCTGGATGAGCTGCAGAGGTCGGATGGCAGATGCAGGTAGACCAGCCAGGAGGGAGTTGCAGTAGTCTAGGCGTGAGATGACGAAAGCCTGGACCAGAACCTGCGTCGCTTTCTGAGTCTCGGAAACAATAGAGGTGCCCATGTTGATTGTTAGGTCAAGAGAGGGACAATCTTTTCCCGGAAGGAAAAGCAGTTCAGTCTTGTCAAGGTTGAGCTTGAGGTGATGAGCAGACATCCACCGAGAGATGTCTAATAGGCAAGCAGAGATGCGTGCAACGACCTGGGTCTCTGAGCGGGGAAAGGACAGAATTAATTGGGTGTCGTCAGCGTAGCAGTGGTATGAAAAACCATGCAGGCTAATGACAGACCCGAGCGAGTTTGTGTAAAGGGAGAAGAGGTGGGGACCGAAAACAGAGCCCTGAGTGACCCCTGTAGTTAATTGACAAGGGTCGGACTCGAACCCTCTCCAAGTTACCCTGTAGGTGCGGTCTTTGAGGTATGAGGTGAGGAGGGAAAGTGCAGTGCCTTAAACTCCAAGTTCTTGGAGAGTGCGAAGGAGGATCTGATGGTTCACCGTGTCGAATGCAGCAGACAGGTCCAAAAGGATAATGACAGAGTGATGACAGAGGAGAGGGAGGCTGCTTTAGTAGTGTGCAGTTCCTCAGTGACAGCAAGGAGAGCAGTTTCTGTTGAGTGACCTGCCTTGAAACCAGACTGGTGCAGATACAGCAGGTTGTTCTGATGGAGATAACAGGAGAGTAATGTAATAATCACTGCATTCTAATAAAGAGCAAAACAAAGGTTAAGATTTCACAAAATGTATCTCAATAGCATGTGATGGACACTTTTATAATAGCTGTACATAAATATACATATTTTAGGATTATTGAACTCTTCCACAAGAAAACTATTAATGAAATCACAAAGCTAGAGAAATGTTCAAATAATTAATTCACTTTTTTTTTTTATAACCTTCCAATTTTGAGCCTTTTTTATTTCTCTTTACAGAAGTATTTTAAAGTACTGTAGTTACAAGTAAAAAAGCCAAGAGTATCTGAAACACATCATGTCTATCTTATTTTATTATCTAGGCCAGGGGTGTCAAACTCAAGGCCCGGGGGCCAAATCCGGCCCGCGACTTCATTTGATGTGGCCCGCAAGAGTTTGCAAAGAATATAATAAGTTTATTATACGGTTACATGCCACTTTACAGAAGCAGGTTGCCCATAAACTATATGTCCCACAATGCATCTCGTTTTGTGACATGCACACCGAAGAGATTTGCAATTATTTGCCCTGGACTTCTGCTTTCAGACGTAGTTAATTACTAAGTTATTACCCTATCCGATAATAATCCAATTCAGAGGCAATAATGTCATATAATACATTATTTTATATATATTATATATTTATATATGTATATTTATATAGTTACCACCGGCCCTTTGAGTGCAACCATAATGTTAATGTGGCCCGCGATGAAATTGAGTTTGACACCCCTGATCTAGGCTTTGTCATTGCATGATATTTGGGTAGTATTTATTGTATCTATTGCAAGAATAATTCTGATATGTTACTCCTTTACCTTTATTCAAGATACAATGACGTATTGTCATTCAATATTTTGTTCAAAAAAATGTTTAAAACATAGCATAGACATTTACATTGTTGAAAAATAAAACACTGTTTAACAATACAAACAAAAAACTAAATAAATGTGTCTGTAGTAAAATATCACTGAAATCCATACCGCCCTGAATTTTATTTTACTTTTTTCTTTAGAATTACATTTGCTTTTAATGCAGCAAATGATACAAATAAAACAGTACACTATAAATGAGTAACAAAGAAAGAAAAAAGCTTTACACACAAAACATTTAAATTCACAAAAATACTATTGAAAACATTCCTCAGATTTCATTATGAGCTTTTAAATAATTCTAACATAAATATTACAACATGGCAGATCTGCCACCTTTGATAAATATCAAACACATACAGTATATACTATGTTTTAGCTTTAGGGTTTGTTTATAACTTTTGAGATCATATGACAGACTGGTGCTCTGGTTTTTGGGCTTCTTTTCTAGACTACATCTTTAGATCTGAACTATTGTAAGATTATTTCATAACAGGTAAAAAGAATGTCCCAAACTATGAAACGAGACCTGAGTTATAGAAATATTAATTTTCCTTTGGGTATTTTTGTGTGTGTGAGAAAGACAGAGAGAGAGAGAGAGAGAGTGGGAGGGTGAGGTCAAAGCAGCCTGAAGGCCATTGTAAATTCCTCGCTGGCTCAACCAAAGACATTCTTCTCTGCTGTTTTTCTTTCTAATCTCTATGCTCAGATTACCAGCTAGAGGGCCCGACCAGATGAGAGGAGTACCGGGTGGCATGCATGCACGCACATGTGCCCAAACAAGCACAAACACACACCAGCTTTACAGACAGGCGACATCTATTGAAAATCACTGCAGTACACTTTGGATGCGACCTAGCATTCATGGAAGACAGCAGTTCCACCTGGTAAATCTGTAAATAAATATATTAGATATAATCAGGATCAGATATAAATCTATATAGTTTGACACGGATCTTGGTGACACACAAATGAAATAAAAACACACCAACACACTGAAGTCATTACCTGAAAGCTTGTTTTTTTTCTAAACCGAAAGAAAACAACACCCTGCAGAGAATTCTGAGAGGATTCCCACATCACACACACACACACACACACACACACACACACACACACACACACACACACACACACACACACACACACACACACACACACACACACACACACACACACACACACACACACACACACACACACACACACACACACACACACACACACACACACACACACACACACACACACACACACACACACACACACACACACACACACACACACACACACACCTTAAAGCAGATGTATCATACTTAGTTTAACTGGAAAGATATCACTCGACTGCTATTCGACATTTATTTCTGCAAAGTAAATAAAACTGCTGCAGTTAATGTTGTTATTTGCAGAATAATCAAAGTGCAATAAGCCCAAATGTAAAACAACAATATTTCAAATTATAACATTTATTATTGTGAATATGCAATATAATCATATATTCAAGACAATGAGAGATCAAACTTGATTCATTCATTTGTCTTTTTTCAAAATAGGTTGTCAATTGTTTTTTTGACCCGTGCCAATAATAAGGGTATGTGGTCTGCTGATGTTGATCTACAGTACCATGCCTATCATCGAAGTCAAACTCTGAATTCTTTCTCTTTCCAGACTTTTTCCTTGTCTGTCTTGACCCACCAATCAATTAAAAAAATTAATTTATATTTCTCTGTCGACCACTTGAGGGGTCTTAAAGACTGGATAAAGCGCTATATAAGTACAGTCCATTTAACATTTATAACAACATCTGTAGATTTTCTTGACCTGTCGAGAACCATGTCTTTCAGTAAATTAAAAAAGATGTGATTTTAAATGGACAGGCCTGCTTTTTTGCAGAGTAAACTTTCACGCCAAACTCATACACTCACACACACAGATCCCAAACAGCTGGGTAAATCTTGATTCCCGGCATGGTGACAACAGACAGGGGGCGAGGGCTTGTGGGGGCCCAGTAAGGTGCTCCACCAGGGGGCAAAGACCACCCGTCACCCCCGGAGCCATCAGTCAGACCAGAAACCTATCACTAGAGGTCTGTTGCCACAATATAGCAGGTTGTGTCTCTGTCTCATTTAGATTTGACCCTTAAGTCATATTTGTATTCATATTTAATTACGTGATTCCCCATTTGCTCTATAAACATGCCATGTCACACTCTCTGTCCCTTTTGGATTAGCTGCAGTGCTAAAACACACACACAACCAATCAAGCCCAAAATAACACCTTTACATCAAGGGAAAGCTGGCTGGGGGTCGGCAGAAGGGGGAGGCAAAGGAGATAAAGTATATACTAGTTGAGTAATTACCCACAACTCAATTCTCCCCCACCTTAGCTCAGGTTGGGCTAAGCTGCTTGGCTGAACCAGCATGAGTCCTCACACTTCAACAGGTGTGGGGAGAAGTAAGAGCAAAATGGAGTGAATGATGAAAAGAAACAAAAAAAGAAAGAGAGTCTGAGCACCTGTTTTGGACTTCCATGCCTCCCTTATTGCAGGCCAAGGCTTGTCCAAAACAACACATTACAGTCGGACTGCCTGTTCAGCTATGTTAAGTACAACTGGGTCAATTTTCAGAGGTTAAAGGTAAACAGGAATGAGGGAGGAACAAATCAAAGAAGACCAGTGATTATATGGTCAATAATTACTTATAGCAGGTAGTAAATCTAATTGAAATGCGAGAGATTTTGTGTCACCTTAAGTGGTCAGACACTCCTAGTACAAGCTCAATTGTGTATGTTTTTTATACAAATTAAAACAGCATTCACCAGATATAATAATGGTTTACAGAACTTGCTAAATCTCCACCGCGGGACCAGACAGTACGGTATAAAAGGGAGAATTAGCTGAATGGCACAAACCCAATATAATGCACCAGTCCCATATTGTCTTCAACGCTGATTTACTCTCTGAAAATGTAAAGATTCCTTCTTCATTAAAGTTAACACTTTTTTTCGTTTTGTTTTTTGTTAAAGTGCAGGGATGTGCAATAGAACATAATCTGCTTTATTTCAGAATTACTTTACATTGTTCTCCACACCCAAAACATGCACAACAAATCACCCGATCTGCAAGGGACCACATCAGGGGTCCAGAGGTTCCTTGCACCAAGTCTTGAAGCCCCCACCATACACAGCATGCCTACAGAGCTCACTGTGGCTCATTAACCTCCTAGCAGGGGGGAGAGGGGGGTTGGGGGGGGGGTCAGAGGGCATCAAAGTGGCAGGATCACTGCCGACTGGCCCGGCAATCCTACCATGGGGGTCTGGAGCCGCAGCGTCTCACCCCCTAATGAGAGGCCATGACATGCACACATCTACACACAGTTTGACCCCTCAGGACCAGCTGGAAAAGAGAGTCTGACATGCCTGTCCTAACCCTCCTCTCCCCCCCTCTCACTCCCCTCATCCAGTCCTCTCCCTAACTCCAAAGATTCCATCTTGTAGTCACCACTGGCCGGCTCATGTTGCACCAAATACACCTACATCTAGACAGGGAACCCAGAAGGAGAGAAAGTAAATAATGCTTATCATTATAAATGTATCAGCCAAATATCGTCCCATTTTCCTGATTTTTTGGCGTATAAAATGTTAAGCCTAGGTTATTTCTTTACATTGCTTGTTTCTTAAAAACAATAATAAGCATTCTACATTCAAAAGAAAGGCTGCAAATCCTTAAAAGTAAAAAAACAAATGTTCAGTACTTAAGCTTGACATTTGTGTTAAACAAACCATAATTAATTCAAAATGGTTGCTGATACATTTTCTGACTGTTTCTAATTTAATGACAAATATTGAACTCAATTTGGTGTTGACGATCAAATGTCAAGATCACGTTTGGAGGGGATTCTTTTCCCTTGTGGCTTATGCTCAGACCACTATGAAGTGTCACAATTAATAAAAATGTTTGATTTTTCACAGCTGAAAAAATAATCCAGTAGTTTGTCTTCTCTTGTGTTTTAGCGCTGGGATAAAGAGACAATTAGATAGATTTAGCGTTCGTGAGGTATCATTGACTAGCGAAAGATAAAGAGAGAACAAACTAAAACACACCTTTCTGTCAATCAACACAACTGATGGCAAGAGGCACATACACTGAGAGGCATGTGGGAGGGAGAGGGTGTGAGTCAGGAATGAAAAGGGGGGGCTTTGGGATAGCTTTCTTTCAGAAAGGCAAGTGCAGCAGCGGCAGGGTGAGGGAGGGGTGCAGGGTCGAGGGAAGAGGCACCTTGCAACAGCTGGTCTCAATTATCCGTGGAGGGGCTGCTGAGTGTACAGGAGCATGTGTGTTTGCAAGTGTGTGTGTGTGTGTGTGTGTGTGTGTGTGTGTGTGTGTGTGTGTGTGTGTGTGTGTGTGTGTGTGTAAGGTTGAGGCATCGCAGGGGGAGGGCTGAGACCACTGGCGCCAGGAGGGGAGCAACAGGTCAGGGAGGATGAAGATTATAAAAATACTAGCAGGCAGTTGGCCTTGGTCCTGCCGACGCACAGTGTGAGTGTGTGTGCTGGAAATCCATGCCTGCCACTGTGCCGCAGGACGTGATTGACTGAGTGTGTGTGTGAATGTGCCCGCATTGCATTGGGGTGGTGAGCTTCTGCATACATCCTGTCAGAACTTTTCTGGTTGAGTAACATGGACTCATCCCATGTGTTTTTATCAATCATATGCGCATATAAGAAAATATCTATGTATATTTTAGAGTGTAATTTGTAGCTGACAGATCACATAAATAATTTTTAAAAGGTACAATTATCGAAATATTGAAAGAAATGAAGAAAATCCCAGTAAAACAAGTTCCTGTTCTCCCACAAACCACTTAATTAAATGTATTTACAATAATAATATAAATTTGAGACCGATAAACATTGGATTTGTTTCCAAAATTGAAGCAACAAACCTGCAGTTTTTACAGGTGGCTTTTTAATTGCATCATTAAGTTATCCATCATCTTTCACCAGATTCGAGCTGAGTCTCAGTCCCTGGTCCATCTCTAAAGTAGTGGACAACACGAGTGTATGACGCCCTCTGGTGTGGAAGAAGTGTTATTACAGGATTACTATCTGAGAATCAGTCTCATTCAGAGGTGTCCAAACCTTTTTCACCGAGGGCCATATCCAGAAAAATATACGAAGGGCTGAGCCACTCACCAGAGGTGAGGTATATTGCCTTATCAGTTCAGTTATAAGTTAGCACAATCAATCACATTTTGGAAAATTGTGATTGATACTTGAATATGCTTTAAGAAAAAAACAGCCTACACAGTTCACCATCGGGTTTCATTTATCTTGTTTGCAGTTCATTCCTTAAAACAGAAGCCTCAGATTGCTTAGAAGAGGAAATATGAAAGGTTTATTTCAAGCTTGTTATATTAATAAGTTATTGGGCAAACTTAGATTTGTTAGAAAATGTTTTCAACTTCAATTGTCTGAATTTATTTGGAAAGTGGGATGACATGAATACTGTGTAATATATTTGTACATATACATATAGGAAGTACAATATCAAACAAGCACAAGTGTCATTTGTGGGCCATATTTCATTATACTTTTTTTAATTAGGTGAGAGCAGATTCAAAATGGCCTGCGGGACGCATTTGGCCCCCGGGCCGCTTGGACACCCCTGTCCTAACTGAACAAGAACAAGCTTCTCATTGGATTTACATTATTGAAAATCGTTAAATTCGTTTTTTGCAGCATTGCAACATTTACTCTTAACAAACCCTTTAAACATTCCTTCCAATTTTTGGTACAAAATATTTAAAAAAAAGGAAATATTTATATATATATAAACTTAACACAAAAAGTAAGGCAATTTGTGTTGTAACAATGCTTTTTGGCAATACATCTTATACTGTTGGAAAGCCTGTTTTCTTACTTTTCCAACGGTACCACATTTGTGAGGAACAAGTATTTGTGGGATGAGCAGCAGAGCTGAGTATGTGGGGTGTGCCCATGACAAATCTGACAGATCTCTTCTGCCAATGCCAAACAGCTTTTTTTTGCTGCTGACTCTAGTTGGGTGTTGTTTGGTGGATAGGAGGATTGAAGTCTGATAAATAAAGAAATATTGGCAACAATTGATTTATTAACAATTGATTCATTTAACAAGCAGCCTCAGTAGTTTGTGGAAGAACCATTGGAAGGGTAATAAAACAGGCTTTCCGACCGGTATAAGATTTATTGCCAAAAAGCATTGTTACAACATAGAAATCATCTACCAAACACAAATTGCCTTTGTTTTGAGTAAACTCAACACAAAAATCCTATGCGCATATAAGAAAATATCAATGTGTATATATACACACACACACTCTTTAATTTGAAGCTAAAGTGGAACATTTTAGTTTAAGACTTTACATGGAAAACTAGTGGCAGTCTTACATTTTAAAGTAAAAGTAGTAATTCACTTGACTGGCTTTCAGGTGTAATATTGCACTATATACACATTAAATCATATTGTTGCATCAAGTAGCATTTAAGTTCTGATTGACTTTTTGTAATATAGTTAAATAATTGTACTGTTTTGTAACTTACATAGTTAGTCAACTAGTTTCATTATTAGAGATGCATTTTGTTTAAAGTAGCTAAAGCTGTTTAATAAATGTACAAGTACATTGTTTCCCTTTTAAATGTAGTGAATATAAGTATAAAGTAGCATTAAATGGAAATACTCAAGTAAAGTCAAATAACCTCAAAAAAGTTACCTCAGTACAGTACTCAAGGTAATATTTAGTTTACCACCTCCGCCAAAAACTCAACCAACAACTATAGAACAACAGTCAAATCAAACAGTGAGGAATGATAAAACTTATGTGGACAGTTTTCTTTACAATGCATACTCCTAGTGCTGTACCAAAGTAAGATTTTGAATATAAAACACATTTTTTAAATAAAAAAATCTGTTTATTTCATTTAAGGTTATGAATATCTGCTATGCATTGCCAAGCTGCGGGGCAAATGTACGCACCCCTAAAATGAGAGTGCACCTGTATTCTCAACTTTACAGAAACACTGATGACTTTTATAAATCTCAATGCTTACTAAATACTGGAACATTGATGCCTTCTGGTGTTCAAAAAGATGTACTTACATGAGAAAACATCTGAGAGAAAGAGTTTTATTTTCAAACACTTTTCAACTCCTTTCAATAGGAATACAAATGTTTTTTTTTTCCCTTTGGTAAATTTCCCACGAGCACTGTTTTTTTTTTTACACAATCAGCAAAATAAAACAACCAGCTATGAGGAAAGATCACATCACATTTTGAATGTGGAAACATGTTTAGATGGTATCAAAAATCCCATTAAAATGTTACAGAGATCAATAACTTGAAAAAAACCTAATGAACAACTTTAGCCACTTACTGTAAGAACAATAAATAAAGCACAGCATAACACACTCAACCAGAACTTAAATAAATATATTTCAAAGAAAGGTCAAACCAAAGTGAGGTTAAAACAAATGCTCACTTTAGATGTCAGAATCTGTGTGCTCACAGAAACCTCTGACAGCAGCTATAACGTACTCAACCCTGGCAGTTTTGTGAAAAGAAAACACATGTTGTTGGATGCTGTAATCAAATGCTGCCCTGAAATATACTGTGCACATGTTCAGAGTAAAACATTCAAATTGACCATGATTTATTGATCATAACACACAGGCATGATAGTAGAAAACAATAAACCAATTTAAAACTTGACCCCAAGTTTCAAATGTTAAGAGTCCAAAATAAAAACCTGATTAAAAATGATCAAACTAAAACAAAAGATGCGTATGATATTGAGTGATCTCTGTAAAAACCCTGAGTAAAGGCCCTTAGTATGTAACAACTATCTTTAAAGTTGAAAACTATTTATTTCGTCGTAGAAACTGTTTTAATTTTTAAACAGCTGAACTTTGGCTTTCTTCTGTCCATTCACAGTAGCAAAGTTTACCTCCGTGGAGCCGCCACTCTCACTGCCCTCGCCCTCATTGTTGTTCGACCAGCTGGGTTTCTGAGGCGTCAGCTCAGGGGCTATTATGTCTCCATCCTGTGAAGGAGAAGAGAGAAAAATATTGGATATCAAATACTGCATTCTCAAAAGGAAATGTAAATTTGAAGCATTTCCATCCAAGCCTGCCGCCTCCTTCCATCCAATTTGGCCTTACAAGAAAACACAATGCTTAACAATGAAATCATAATGCTAGAACTCCTAGTTAGCCCACCCATTACTGTAACAGGAATCTTTACGTAACTATGTGCAATAATAATTGTACTAATGTCAGACACCAGCACTCTACTGTGTCATCATTTTCTTTCAATATTATGTGCATGCCTTGTTATATAATAGTGTTCTATATCTGCATCTATACTTTGCAGTAACAATGTAAATCTCCCCTTTGCGGGACGAATAAAGGAATTGTGATTCTGATCATTTGATTGGAATTGGTAAAAAGTAGTGCAATCTCCAAATTGCAGGAGGTACAATATTTGTTTAAGGGAAATAAGACCTTCAAATATCGTTCTTAAATAAGTAATTTGAGTGCTGCAGAGAAGTCCCGGCCTACAAATCATGAAAAAAGTCCATGCAAAAAATAAAAAAATGAAATTGAAACAAACACTACTTATACATGAATAGTTAACCTGTGCAGTTCTTTACATAACATACATTTAAGGCAGGGATGGGCAACTTTGATGGTGGTGGGGGCCACATAATTGATGTACTGGCCACCAGGGGGCCGCAGATTCACTTGGAACACACACACACAAAAATTCCATGTGTTGTATATAATTATTAACAAATATACTAAGTCTGACATCTTCATTAACATTTTACAATCAAAGGGAACATCCCCAAAAAATGGGAACATCCTCTAAAAAGCTCACTTAACAAATATCGGTTAACAGAAATGTTATTTCATTTTTACAAGTGGCGTGTTTATATTGAATAGGTTATTAAAGAGTGGAATACAACGATTTTAAACTATTGGAAAGCACGGAAAATGTCTGTGTATTGAGATTAACCATTAAGATGACATAAACATGAAGTCATGAACACTAACCCAGATATTAGTTGCCTAACTTGAACCTAAAACACTTGTAGCCAGTCTCTGCATTCCCCTTATTCCACAATAAGGGGAATGTCAACACAGAAACCTGTCAGCCCGCACTCTGTTGTTCCTCAGCACCACTCCCCCTCCCTCCCGCTGAAATTATGAATGAAAAGCGTAGTAATCATAGATAACACAGCAGGGTCCGTGACAGTTTGTTTTCATCTGATTTCAAATAAACAAAGTCTTGGTTTTAAGAATATTAAACTTGTTTCGCCAAATTCAGATGATAAGTACAACTTTTAAGCTTGTAAAGGCATAATTACAAGTGGCAACTTAACGTCACAGCAGGCATAACAACAGCCGGTGTTTCTTGTGAGGGTTTCCCCGGGAAACAAACACAATACACACAAATGCGTCACAGATTATTTGTATTTGAAATCATGTACGCAGCTCGCGACGTAACTAGGAGTCTAGTGGACGGTATCAGTACTACAAGTAAAACAAATTTAAAAAATATTTTTTTGTAATTACATTGTTTATAAATTAATCTGAGGGCTTTAAAAAGAGGAGGTGGGGGCCGCATCCGGCCCGCGGGCCGCCATTTGCCCATCCCTGATTTAAGGCATCATACAACATGCTAGATGTATTTCCTACCACCTAAAACATTTCCCAGTGCTTTGAAAACCATCTCTTAAATCAGCACATGACCACCAACTGTTGTTGCTCCCTCTTCAGTCTGCAGTGTCATACAGCAGCTTAACATAATGTATTCACAATGCAGCTTAACAGGGCTAAGGGCTACTTGTGCCTAACACTCTTATAGGTATATCTTATCTTATTTAGTTGGAATGCTGATACAGCATTCCAACTAAATGTTATTCTACGGACGAAAAGTTTATTATTCTGTCGGAATTTTGGCCCTCTTCTCCTCCTGCATTGAACATCGCAGAAACTCCGTTCAAACATCAAAACGTTCAGCTCGGTCGGGAATCGATGGTTATTACTTTTCTCATTCATAACTTTCATAATTCCAGAGATACATCCCATAATTCATCCCATTTTTAACCTTGGAGTCAATGGAGAAACTCTTCAGACTTGAAAAATCTTCAAAATCTTCATGCGACTTCAACTGCTAACTGTTCATTCATACTTTCACTCAGAAACCTTATTCCAACTTTAAAATGTTACACAACTTTCTGACATTATTCGTGTAAAACAACTTTTAAATCTGATTCTAACTTTTAGAGATATTAAACATTGTTCAGACCTTGTTAAAGAGGTTTTCTTCACATTTGAACATTAACTAGTGTATGATGTCACAGCTAGAGTGGAGGACAGCTTGAAATTTGCCTTCATATTCTTTTTTACAACTGCCATAATTCCCAAACCCTACATTCCTGAGACATAATTTTTCATGACAAACGTAGGAAAACATCTCGCAGCTTGAAAAATAACAAATAGTTAAGCAAAAATAATTCAACAAAATGCCTCTTGAGGGCATGAAGTGACAAAACCTTCAATGTTCCTCCATTGTAATTTCAGGCTGATATTTCCTCACGGTAGCAGCCGCACACCTTTAGTTAAACTGCCAAAAAGGCCACATTATTAACCCGAAAGTACACAAAAATTACACTTCAGATACTCAACTTCCTTGACATGCTTCATGTTTTGAAATTTCACAGATATCTTTTACGGTTCTTCCACAAAACGTTTACATGTAAGAGGTTTATCTCTCATTCAGAACAATGGAAACCTGTGATCTCTGCACACCTCGTAAACTCAAATATACCTGTGTAATAAAACACGATGATGTCATAACTCCAACTGACATGCTCAGAGCAGCAGACTTCAGATAGCAGTGTGCTAACAGTCCAGCCGTGAAGACATCTAAAGGACAGTTTTGAGATTTCTTCAAATGCCGTTGCCATGGCAACACAATGCTCGCCATGAAACACGGCTTTCTCATAACTTCAGTGAAACTGCTCCAAACGCCCCAAAACTTCACAGGTTTGGTAACTATGCAGCCATCAACGCATCTAAGCGTATTATGGGGTGTCATCAAATGCTGTTGCCATGGCGACAGATCATTCGCCATCAAGTTAGTTCAGAAGTTTGCAGTTCGAATATTCTGCTGCTTTTCCAAGCCTTTTCACTTTCTTTTCTTCTCTAATCACACATTCAAGCCCCCAGTGTTCATGTATCATTTCAATCTAAATTCTTCCCTTTCTTCTTACACATAACATTTCAGCATAGCAGTTTAGCGTCAGCTTTTCAACATAAAGCATTCCCACTAGCAATTTCTTCAGGAATTGCATTCTCTAGTTATAATTGTTTGTCCTTTCAGTTTAGGGTAGAGGCAAACTACCTAACTTATGTTCAACAACTAACATACAAATTATTATCACGTCCGATTAAATAGTACCTGAGGCTTTGAGAGGTTCATGTTGATGCACCACTGCACAAAGTGTTTCTTGGCAGCCTCCAGACTCCTGTCGTCGGTCTTCTTGCAGTAAACCCTGATGAGCTGCTCAGCAAACTGCTCTGGGAGAAGTTTAGACACCTGGCAAGAATGACAGTTTACTTCGAGACATACATTTCAGATAGAAGCAATGACAAACACCTATGACGAAAAAACAAAACACAGGCAAAGACGGTTCAAGATTTGAATTCTGAGGTACTTCCTACAGTTCTGACCTGGTTCTTGCGGATCTGGATGGCTTTGGACGAGTCATCCTTGCAATAAAAACGCACATTGTTGATGGGGTTCTTATCCTTCATGCCATAGTCCATATAGATGACCTAAAGGGAAAAGGAGGGTTATAATCTTAACGTGTAGAAAGACTCACATCTTAAGATATTATAGTACAAAGTAGCTACATTTCATAAAAATAGTATATAAATAAAGAATGTTAGAAATTAGATCGAAAACATACACTAACTACAAAGTCCTCCGGCTGCAGACTGCCATCCTTAGAGCCGCTCTGAACGAGAGATTCAGCCAGATCTTTTTCCCATTTGCGAATTTTCTCCTGAAGGGGAGCAAAAAGTAGATAAGTGAAGAATAATACATATTTTATATTGGCAGGGACATAACATCACCCGTGGTCATATATAATAACGGTATGAAGGCTATTTCAAATTATATAAATGTAACCATTAGATGCACAACTCATCACAACTTCTGAGCTCGAATCTAATCTTTGTAATCTATTTTGCAATATCCATCAACAAAATCTAGTACTTTTACGGAAGATCATCTGAAATGATTCATTATTTAACCATTCAAGAGATCATTAATTGTCAATATTTTTGATAAACAGTTTATTGTTGAAATGTGTTTACATTTGCTGGTTGCAGCTTCTCAAAAGCAAGGATAAAATGCTGCTCTCTTTTTTTTAATCAAAGCATTTAATTGAGTTTTGTTGGACAAATGAAGCTTGAATTTTGAAGACCTCTGCCTCTGTGAAAGTGCATTTCCCCACATATTTTGACATTGTTTTAGAATCTATAATGAACTAATTAAAAAGATCATACCTCAAACATACGTATGATGGATGAATCGATAATGGAAATATTGTTAGCTGCAGCCCTACATGGCAACTGGAAAACATCTCAGAACACATTACTCACAAAACAACTAGCTCCTAAATGCTATATACACACACCGGGGTGACAATCAAGGGTTGTTCGGCCTGAGTTTGGCCCAGACATTTATAGAGGCGTCGACAGACGATGTTGCGTAGAATCTGCCTCGACTCAGCCAGCTCCGGAGAGGAAGAGTGGAGAATTCTTTCAAACACATGATCTACAGGCCAAACAGAAGAATATGACAGGTAACATAAAGCAAAGCTAAGACCCAAAAGTCACTAGATCTTTTTTTATACGTTATGAATGTGGCTGTCACAAAACAGGGAGTGTAGAGTGTGTAGTCAAATATAGAGCAACATAAACACTAAGAAAGTAATTAAGTAAATAAGTTAATGGGTAGATACTTAATTGAAGAACACAATGCAACATAATGCAATAACATAATAAAGTGCTTCATAGAGATAATATTTCTGAAGGCCAACCAGTAAACCGGCAACACCGAATGGCCTCAAAAAAAGCCAATGGGATTTTGGATTATTGCAGAAAATAAGCAATGAAAAAACGGATACAAAATAACTATATTTACAAGTTTTGATCAGCAAGATATTTGTCAGAAATGAAGATTGTAATTGAAAAACCCCACGGTTGCATGACTAGAACAAAACGTACAACTCTTGTAAACTTAAAGAGCCTGTGACAGCTTCCCAACAACTGTTGTGCAATGAAATATTGGGCTACTAGTCATCTCGAACAGTCAGTTTAAAAAAGAAAAAGCGATACCGTTCCGATAAATATCAATAATTTCAAACATCGCGGGGAAATTCCTTCGACTCATTTTTGAAGTTTTGGGGAAAGCCGGAAGTGACGTCAATGCGGGAACGCTTCACTGTGCGGCGAGAGCCAAACACGGACAAAGTGTGTTGTCATGCGTAGAAATGGTGAATTACTGAGTTTAGGCACGTTAATAATGTTTTAATGAAGTTGACTACAGTATATCCATATTTGTCAGTGCTTTCATGTCAATTCGGCGAACATAAACATAAATGATCGTGGTGATGATGATGATTAAATTATGATTACAAATCGGTAGTGAGAGCTGCTGAATTTCCTCCCGTCGGATGTGATATAAAAACAAATTGATTATTTTTGTAGTTGTAAACTCAAATGGATTACACTACATTTATTAGTGCTTTCATGTCAATTCGGCGAACATATGATACATTAAATGATCGTGAGGATGATGATTTAAAAATCGTTTGTTTGAGTCAGTCTGCATTTCCTGATGAGAAAACAAACCGATGCTTTTTGTAGTTGTAGTACACCAACATGGATTAAACGTGTGTTTATTTTACCACAATGTTGGGGAAATTATTGGATAAAATGCACGGATTATGATTATTATTATTCCCACTCCGATCGGGACACTAGTTCCACCGTTTCCCCGCAGCGAGGCTCCCAGTTGACAGTTTACGTGGGCTGGGTGCAGTGGTGGACTGGCCATCGGGACGAATCCCGAAGTGGGCCGGTCAGATAAGTCACAAGCACATCCCCCACTCCCCCGTTGACAATTTACTCGCGGTACCGAAGTGGACCGGTCGAGAGTCCCGGGATGATTTTTAGTCCCAGTCCACCACTGGCTACATGACCGTATGATCGCCCATATTGACGCACCTAATTCCTAAACTTCTAACAAATACAACATAAACCGATCCTTCAGCCTCATATGAGCTCTCAGACACGTTCAAAATTAAACTGTCATCGCTGTCATCGCTTGCTGCTGTGTGCGCCATTGTGCGTTTACATGCAGATGCTGGGATCCTGAACGGTGCAGCTGGAGTGCTGTGCCCGCAATGACGTCACAAATAATTTGGCGGGACTTGAAGAATCCCCGAGAAGATCCAGAAAATGGTTAACATCGAAGGGCAGATTAATGGTTATCAAAGTACAAATATCCAAAATCAGTTTAGTAACAGTTTTCAAGGGGACAATATTTACTCAAATTGATGGGTTTGGATGATGGGGGAAACTCGTGTCACAGGCTCTTTAATAACAGATTGTATTCCAGGCCTCCGAAAGCCCACTGACTTTGAGACAAGGGAGCAGGGCTTTAGGATTTGATCCTGCAGCTCTTAGTATACTGCAGCTATATTTTAAATGTGCACACAGTGGTTTCTGCTGACCTGTCAGCTTGGTGTAGGCCTCCATGTCATCTATGGCTGTGGAGAGGGTGAACTTCCTCCCTTCTGAGCCTTCAATCTGGATGTGCTTGTCTGCCTTTAAAAAGGCCTCTGTGATCCTGGATAACCATACCCAACATATTATTGTTGTGTCAAATTATCATGCAATCATTTATAAGACATAATATAAAGCTGGTTCTGATGTCACTTTTATCTGATCTCTCCAGTGGCCATATAAAAAAGGTGGTCCAGATAAATCCTTCCTTTATGAAATCGTGGCCAACAAAAGGAAAGGCATTGATGTGGACAAGTGAGTAAGTGTATAAATGATGTCTTACACTCTGATTGCCTTTTACTCTGTTAATTGAATGTATCTCCTATATGTGTGGAACATAGGCATTTGTTTAGAACAGAAATGCCAGGTGGGTTAGAGGTGGGTGAAAGGTGGATTTGCAAATGGTTAGGACTGGAGGGTTTATGGTTTAATGGAGGGAATGTTTAGATAATGTCAAGGGAATTTATGGTAAGGTTTAGTTGGCTGCTTCCTTTCTTCTTTATTAGGGATGCACCGAATATTCGCCCACCGAAAATTATCGGCCGAAAATGGTTAAAAAGGCCCTTTCGACCGAAAGGGTTTTAGCACTGAAAAAATATCACCGAATGTCAGATCCTACTCCGCATATTTGTCCGGGTGTTTTGATTTCAAGTGGTGGAGTAATCCCGAAGTGGTGAAAGTCTTTGCAGTTACACCCCCTCGAGAAATGTCAGCTGAACACGTTTTACAAATCGCAATCCGCGCCTCTTAAATATCTCCAAGCGACATGTTGGCTGTGAGCCAGCCGCGAGCATGGTCGCGCGCCGCCGTGCTTGTCGCCGCCTTTTGATTACGTCATCACAACAACACCTTAGGTTACCAGACTTATAGGTGCATTTGTTGTTGTTGAAGGCCTGGCTGTTACAGTCTTTATTTACACTATTTTGTTGTAGGCCTACTGGCCTAGATGTTTATGCAGTTTTAAAGCACCTTGGCTTTGTTCTGAATGCACTTTGTTGTAGTTATCCTACAGAGAAAAGAAAATGCACTTGACTTGGAATTAATGTACTGTATGCATTCAAAAGTGCTGAATAAATGTTTTATGGACCCATAATAGTGATTATTATTGAAGTTAAGTTTTGCCATAAGCATGTCTTTTTCCATAATCACGTAGCTGAACAACATTGGTAAAAAATGTATGCATATATATATATATATATATATATTGTGGTGATTGACATTATTCACCCACGGAACTATGGGTTGGGGTATTGTTCCGCACGGACATTAGTGAGTTGACCGGACTTCCTGTTTTTCCCCCGGTCTTATCTTCCCGGGCTAAAAGCTGTTTACATGTTGTTCTGATGTTAAATAAAAGTCTAGCTTGTACCTTCGATACCCCGCCTCCGACTCCCGTCTCTCGGCACTACATTGGTGACCCCGACATAAGTCTCGTAGAAGGATCCGAGACTGAACCGAGCATGGCAAATAACGCCGTTTTTTTCAAACTGCCGGAGTTTTGGGATACATCTGCGGCTGCATGGTTCGCACAGGCGGAGGCTCAGTTCGCCCTCCGCGGAGTAACTGATGACGCATCACGCTATTTCCACGTCGTTTCGGCACTGGGAAGCTCCACTGCGACCCGGACGGTGGGCTTTATTACATCTCCCCCTGCCCAGGATAAATATGCAGCGTTCAAGGCTTTCCTGCTAAAGACTTTCGAGCTGTCTCGGTCGGAACGGGCCCGACGCCTGCTCGCTATTCATAGCCTGGGAGACAGCAAGCCTTCTGACCACATGGAAATGATGCTCAACCTGCTAGGTACGGAAGAACCCAATTTTTTGTTCATAGAACTGTTTCTTCGGCACATGCCACCGCATGTTCAGACAGCGCTCGGTAACACGGCTATTACTGAGCCACGCGCTTTAGCCGAAGAAGCTGACCGGTTCTTCCTGGCCACCCAGCGTTTTACCCCTGAGGTGCTGGCCCCGACACGCAGCGGCTCCTTCCCTGGTAGAGGCATGCCACCTAGCAGAAGCTCAAGGGCCGACGTCAGCGACTCCAGCCCTGGCCTGTGTCAGTACCATGCACGCTATGGGGCGAAAGCGAGGATGTGCCGTCCCCCCTGCACCTACAAGGAAACGGGAAACGCCAAGGCCTGCGCTCGGTAGTGGCCGCGAGCGTGGGCACATCCAACCGGCTCCTGTTCATCAGGGACACCCTCTCTGGTCGCAGACTCCTTTGTGACACAGGAGCCCAGCGGAGCGTCCTGCCGGCTACGGTGGAGGACGCCGCCGGTGGGGGCCACGGCCCACCTTTGACGTCCGCTAACGACACCCCTATCCGCACCTATGGCACAAAGACAGTGGACCTGTGTTTCGAGGGTCAGCGGTTTAAGTGGGATTTCATCACGGCTGACATCTCCTTCGCCCTCCTTGGCGCAGACTTCCTGTGCGCTCACGGACTGCTGGTGGACGTCAAGAACAGCCGCCTGGTGGACGCACTGACGTTTGCCTCGTTCGCATGTACCCGCGGCGAGGCGTCATTCAGCGGGCTCTCCAGGTCACTCTCACAGGGTGACAAGTTCCAGCACCTTCTCAGTGAGTTTCCCGACTTGACGCAGCCCACCTTTTCCGCTGCCACTACCAAACACAGGGTAGAGCACCACATTGACACTGAAGGCCCCCCAGTCTATGCTAGGGCCCGGCGGCTCAACCCTGACATGCTGTCGGTCGCCAAGTCGGAGTTCGACAGCATGGAGCGTCTGGGCATCATCCGCCGCTCGGACAGCCCTTGGGCTTCGCCGCTCCACATGGTCCCTAAATCAGCCGGTGGCTGGCGACCGTGTGGTGACTACCGCCGCCTTAACGACGCCACTACGCCAGACCGCTACCCGGTCCCTCACATCCAGGACTTCTCTTCACACCTGGCGGGCAAGCTGGTTTTCTCCAAGGTGGATCTGGTGCGGGGCTACCATCAGGTTCCGGTGCACCCCTCAGACGTCCCCAAAACTGCGGTGATTACGCCGTTCGGGCTTTTCGAGTTCCTGCGTATGCCGTTTGGACTTAAGAACGCAGCTCAGTCCTTTCAGCGGCTGATGGATTCGGCGCTCAGAGACATGCCATTCATTTTCGTCTATTTAGACGACATCCTTGTCGCCAGCTCCTCCTCTGAAGAGCACCAGGCACATCTCCGTGTCCTTTTTGCGAGGCTCAGCCAACACGGCCTGATTATCAACCCGGCAAAGTGTCAGTTCGGGTTGTCCTCCATCCACTTCCTCGGGCATCTCATCAGCAAAGATGGAGCCGCCCCCCTCCCATCGAAAGTGGAGGCCGTGTCCGCCTTTCCACGACCGTCTACAGCTCGGGCGCTCCGAGAGTTCCTCGGGATGGTGACGTTTTATCACCGGTTCATCCGCCGGGCGGCCCACACCATGCGCCCGCTGTACGAGGCCCTCAAGGACAAGTCCCCCGGCCAGGCCATAGACTGGACGGCTGAAAGGGAAGCCGCTTTCGATGCCACCAAAGCCGCCCTGAGCGAAGCCGCCATGTTGGCTCACCCGTCACACAGGGCCCCCATCGCTATCACCACCGATGCGTCTGACTACGCTGTGGGCGCGGTGCATGAACAATGGGTCGACGGCGCCTGGCAACCGCTTGCCTTTTTCAGCCGCCAGTTGACTCCCAGGGAGCGCAAGTACAGCGCTTTCGACAGGGAACTCCTTGGTCTCTATTTGGCTGTTCGCCACTTCCGTTTCCTGCTGGAAGGCCGGGAGTTTGCGGCGTTCGTGGATCACAAGCCACTTACTTTCTGCATGTCCAAGGTGGCCGAGCCGTGGTCCGCCCGACAGCAACGCCAGCTTTCGTACATCTCCGAGTACACCACGGACATACGACACATCGCTGGCAAGGCTAACGTGGTCGCGGACTGCCTCTCCAGAGCGGTCATCGGAGCTGTGCAGCTGGGCCTCGATTACCTCCGCATGGCGCTGACCAGGCCTCTGACCACGGGGTCCAGACCCTCAAGGCCTCGGTCACGGGATTGCGACTGGAGGAGGTCACGGTCGGTGACTCGGGCGCGAAGCTGTGGTGTGACATCTCCACGGGCCAGCCTCGACCGCTAGTCCCTACGGACTGGCGCCGACCCGTTTTTGAGGCGGTTCACAATCTTTCCCACCCCGGTAGGAAACCGTCCGTGAAGTTGGTGTCGCAGAAGTTCGTGTGGCAGGGGCTTAAGAAGGACGTGAAGTCCTGGGTCGACGCATGCGTGGCTTGTCAACGGGCTAAAGTCCACCGCCATACTAGGGCCCCTTTTGAACTGTTTGCGGTTCCTGAGAGGAGGTTTGACCATGTCAATGTCGACCTCGTAGGTCCGCTTCCCCCCTCTCACGGTTTCACCTACCTGTTTACGATGGTGGACAGGACGACCCGCTGGCCCGAGGCCGTTCCCCTCACCTCGACGTCAGCTTCCGACGTCGCCCGCGCTTTCATCGGCACGTGGGTGGCGCGCTTCGGGACCCCGTCTGACCTCTCCTCTGACCGCGGTTCTCAGTTCACCTCGGAGCTGTGGAACGCTGTTGCTGTGGGTTTGGGGGTCAAGCTGCACCGCACCACCGCATATCACCCCCAGGCTAACGGATTGTGTGAGCGGTTTCACCGATCCATGAAGGCGTCACTGCGTGCCGGATTGACAGACGGCAACTGGGTGGATAAGCTCCCGTGGGTTATGCTCGGCCTCAGGTGTGCCCCCAAGGAAGACCTGCAGTCCTCGTCGGCGGAGCTCATCTATGGCCAGACGCTACGGGTCCCCGGGGAATTCATTCCCACCGCCACTGTGCCCTGGTCTGCAGCCGGGCAGCGCTCCTCCCTGCTGGAGACCGCCGGGACATTCACGCCCGTCCCCACGTCGCAGCACAGCAACCCAGCTTTCCGGGTGTCCCCCGGATTACGGTCGGCGGATTTCGTTTTTATTCGCCACGACGCTCACCGCGGTCCCCTGCGCCCCCCTTACGACGGTCCGTTCGGGGTCATACGTCACGGGGACAAGAGCCTGGTGGTGGACGTTTGTGGCAGGCCTGAGACTGTGTCCGTTGATTGGATTAAGCCTGCTCACGTGGACGTTTCCAGGCCGTTGGAGTTGGCTCTGCCCCCACGTCGGGGCCGCCCTCCCATGTCCCGTCCCCCACCCCCTGTGGGGATGCCCTCGCCCTCGTTGGCGCCCCTGCCCCTGCCCTCGCCTGCGGCCCCGCCCTCCTCAGCCCCTGTGGTCCGTACGCGCCGGGGTCGGGCGGTACTTCCTCCCAGGCGCGAGGGTTTTGACTATGGGTGAATTCTGGGGGGGCTTGTGTGGTGATTGACATTATTCACCCACGGAACTATGGGTTGGGGTATTGTTCCGCACGGACATTAGTGAGTTGACCGGACTTCCTGTTTTTCCCCCGGTCTTATCTTCCCGGGCTAAAAGCTGTTTACATGTTGTTCTGATGTTAAATAAAAGTCTAGCTTGTACCTTCGATACCCCGCCTCCGACTCCCGTCTCTCGACACTACAATATATATATATATATATATATATATATATATATATATATATATATAATCATTTTCGGCCTTTCGGCATTCGGTCAACTGTTTCCTATTTTCGGTATCGGTTTCGGCCAAGAATTTCCCATCCGGTGCACCCCTATTCTTTATGGTGGGACTGTTAGCTGTGTTCGTGGTGCAGAACCTCTTCATCCTCTGAGGATGAAGTTGCTCTGTTCCTGCATTTGAGATCGATTCAAATTTCCACCACAATTATCCGTAAAAACAACTAAATTGTCAAGCAAAGACAGCAATCTCTATCAGAGCGATTAGCTACTCACATAGTCTCTATGATGTTGCCCACTTTGTGCTGGTAGGCTCTTCTGTGGAGACAGTTCCTCGTGTGGAACATGTCATACAGATTGCCCACCTCCTGTTAAAAGAATGACCTGCACGTTACAACTAATCGTCTAAATCAGGGGTGGGGAACCTCCGGCCTCCGGGCCGTATACGGTCCGCGAGACCATTTGGTACGGCCCTCGAGGTAATTTATAAACACACGAAAAAAAGAAAAAAATTCAAGAAATCTAGACCGCAAAATAATTAAACAAGTTTGTTTTTCCTGGCCACGGTCAGGGTCCTTGAACACAACACGAGCCTAACGTGTCATCACGTGGTATATGTCTCGTCTGACAGGAATGTAGTTCTAACTGAGAGCACCAGAACGCGGCTCTGGGCCGGGACTTCACAAATTGCAATACCCATAAGGAGCTGTACACATGCCGCAGTTTTTGCGTGGCTGTGTCTTTAGTTGAAAGCCCAGTGGCGATCTGTTCATCTGTCATACTGATCATACAGTCAATAACGTTGTTGTTATTAGCATCTGGTTAGCTAGCTATGCTAACGAATATATAAGAAGCTTTTTCTCCAGCCAGTGAGGTAAAGGCACATCTTTATATGATCATTATAGTTATAGAAAAATAAGAGAATAAAGTAAACAGGTATACAATACTATATGACAGTAAAAAAAAGTTGTTGTTAATAAACAAGAATACAGTTTAAAAGGGAAGTGATTTTTAAAATATCCATAAAGAAAAAAATCTCTTTACAGTTCTGTTTCATATGGGTGTTGAGAGATGTATCTCTCAAAGTGCACCAGATTGATGCTTTTAACTTCAACATTTAAAAAAAATCTTCCTGCTGGTGCATGCCCCCAAACCCCCCTAGTTGAGGTTAGACCCGCCCCCCCCCTACTTAAATCATGTCCACATGGATATGAAACTAAATACATTTGCACACATCTTGTGTCCATATTTTTCTGTTTTGGTGGTCATGCCACGGTGCATGAATGCGCGGGTCATGGTCAAATATCTGGATTAAGAGGTTGCTTTTTTTTTGCACAGCATGAAAGAAACTCGAAATGAATGGGCTGGGATTTGAGTTTTTTAAGCAGACGTTGAGTTCAATAATTTGTACGGCCCTCGAAGGATGTTGTAAAAATTGAAATGGCCCTTGAGAGGAAAAAGGTTCCCCACCCCTGGTCTAAATGGATTGCAGTTGATCAAAAAGCAGATGTTACAAAGTCAGTACCTTGTCTCTAGTGCAGATGTGCTTCTGCCCGTCCACCTCACACACCCTGGCAAACTTTATGAAGCGGCCATGGTCAAAGTTGTTCTTGATGCCCAGGTGGTAGCAGTCTCTAAGGAAACAGAGGTCAGGAATGTGTACAAAAAAGGTGATTAGTTAAACTACAAGAAAAAAAGAATATTCATGTATCACTTGGAACACTATTATTAAAGGAACTAACAGCTCAGCAAGCCCCACCTGGCAAAGTAATCCCATTTGTCCACATCAATGCCGTTCCTTTTATTGGCCACGATTTCATAAAGGAAGGACTTGTCTTCTGGACGGCCTTTATATGGCCACTGTGGAGAGATCAGATAAAAGTCAGAACCAGCTTTATTTTCCCAAGTATGTTTAACCATACACATATTTAACTCTGGTTCCCACTGACTTTCATTGTTTGTACGCAGCGCTAAGAAAAAAAGAAGATAAACAAATGTATCACGTAGCTTGAGAAGCACTGTATTATTGCCTCATAGGTTCAGTTACAAATTAGCAAAATCAATCAAATATAGGCCAATTATGCTTGTGAGTGTTGGCAGCTCATCCCTTAAAACGGAAGCCTCAGATTGATTATAATAAGGAGAAATATGAAGGGTGTATTTCAAGCTTGATATGTAAATAAGTCATTTGGCTTTTTTCTTATCAACTGAGATATGTTAGAAAATGTTTCCAACTTGAATTGACTGAATTTATTTGAAGTGTTCTTATTAACACTTGAATACTACTGTGTAATATATTTTTACATTTATATTTAAGAAGCACAATATAAGAGAAGCATAAGTGTGGTCCATATTCTATTATGCTTTTTGAATTTGCTGAGGGCCGATTGAAAATGGTCCGCGGGCCGTAGTTTGGACACCCCTGCTTTATACACAGTGGCTGTTTCATTGGCTTATTTCACACGGGCAGAAGTGGAACTACCTTCTTGTCTTGAACTGAAACAGAGTTCGGTGGTCCAGCAATCTGTTCCTTAATGAAGTCCAGGTCCTCGGGCAGCACCAGGCCGTGCTGCTCCATCACCGGCTTCAGGCCATTATCCTTCACCAGGTAGTCGAACATGCTCAGAGAGGCGTTCTCATGCTGTGACACAAACAGGCTGTTGTTAATATGGAAATGTGCATGGTCTCACTTTGAAAGTGAAAGCACATGACTCATTACTCAGATAGAAAGAGCTTATCGCAACTAAAACCTGACAGGACACTTATCTAATCTCACGGTTGTTGGATGCCAGGTGTATGGTCATAATTTACATAATGACAGTGTGCCTTCTAGTTCTTATCAGTGATAAGATTTATCAATCTGAGAAGTGCTATCGATATGTAAGCCCTCAAATGGCCTAATGAAGACAAATGACATTGTAACGGCTTAAAATAAGCCACTGAAAAACAAGCTTTTGATTGCTGTATCTTTATGCCATTTTTAAGTTTATTTTACTACTATAACTATAAACCAATCAACCAAAATAAAGTAAGAATGACACTGAGGAGACAGTGTCGTTGGAGTTAGTGCCAACAGAGGAGTTTAGGGTTTTACCTATCACTTATTTTAGACTTAGACAAAAATCTATCAGACTCAAGTTTATTTTGATGTAAATAATTCCTTACTTTGCAGTAGATTGTGTTAAATTGCATGTAGAAGAACTCAAGCTTTAACAATCTCCATAGGGAATGACTTAACAACAGAAAAAGGCCTTTTCAATTTACTTTTCAAAAATAGCCATCCAAATAGCCCTTTCACAGAAGGTAGTTATTATCTGCAGTCTGACTTTTCCATTTGTTCCTATTTTCTTCCCCACAAAACTCTCGGTTTGTCCTTTTGAAAATATATTGGCAAAGCAGTTACCAACCTATTTTAAAAGCAATGAATGATCTGTTTCGAGATGTGACCAAACAAGCGTTTTTTTACGATTCTTTGTGGTAGCTCAGTTCAGTTGATAAGCGCGGCTGGACTTGTAAGTTGAAACTGTGATTTAAGGGCTTTTTATTTTATACTTGAGTGCCAAATCATTTTCTGATGAATCACAGAACAGGTTTTAAACCTCAGAAATTCAGATCTTAGTTATTAAGATGTCTAGAAGTGACTTCCCCAGACTGTCTGGATTTTCTTTAACTGCGAAAAAGTGGATTTAGACAATCTGCCTTTGTCAGTAATAACTGGAAATAAAAATATGAAGGCTTGTATAAAACTAATTCAGAGAAGTGTTCTTATCTCGCCTCAGTTTTCTTTACCCTCAATGCATACGGCAAAAGAAAACAGTTAAATAAATCAGATTGTTTATTACCTTCCAGGAAATTCCTGGACGTGCTGTGGGGATAAACTTGCTGTCGAACATATGGGAGAATGGCCCATGACCTGGATAGGGGTCGGAATGGGGGGGTTACATCAAAAAGCTATTGAATGTGACATGTGTGAACTTAGCACTAAGCTGCTTGTGTGTTATTCCGAGGGGAATAGACAGGAAAAGGGAAGAATTGAACTTGCATTCTCCCTCATGCCCAACTTAAACTTAAACTTGTGAGCACCTGAACATCGCTCACCCAGGTCATGGCAGAGCCCAGCGATCTGCACACAAAGGATGTCTCTGCGAGAGATGAGGAGCTCTGGCTGCCTCTCGTTCAGAGCTTCTACGAGCCGCCCAGCCAAGTGTCCCACTCTGTAGCAGCACACAATAAAACAATGCAGATTTACAGTAAGAGTTCAACAAACCATAACTAAAAATGAACTATATAAAGATAAAGACATGTTAGTGAAACTTTATGTAACATTTGGTTACACAATTTTCAAGCACCTTTCAAATAAAACGACAAATTCAACACAATAACGATTTTTAACGATTGTAAGTTGAGATATATTCATATCATTCAACACACATTTTTATTAAAGTACCAACATTTCCTATTTAGAAAGTCTCAATACTTTAATATAGTATGTTATTTCGTCATTTAAAAAAAAAATTGCTGCTAGTCTCTTTTTAGCCCTGATGTGTACTAACTTGCCTTTATTTAAATGTTATTATTAATGTGTGCTTTGCTTCTCTGTTTATTATTGCTTGCCTTTTTGCCTGCCATGTCATGTTTGGTTGTAACATTAGCCGCTTTCGTACCACCTCTCTAGCAGGGACTGAAAATGGCCAAAAGAGTTCCCGGCACTGAGTAGTCCTGGCGGTGTGAACGCGACATTATTGGTACTAACGGAACTAAAGAACCAAAGTACCAGGGAAAGTCCTGCAGTGTGAATGCGGCTACTGATTTCCCTGCTGTGGGACTAATAACCGAAAACTGATTCTAATGTCAGCCTATCCTTTCTAACATAGACAACATCTCTTGTCAACATATTGGCAGGTATCTTTTTCACAATACAAGTGTATAGAAAGCCTATTCCCAATAAGAGGGGAAGGGACAGAGGGCGGGTATTTTCCCCATGACATGCACTCTTGGCCAGTGCAATATAATATCCGATGAGAGCAATGTCCCTAATATAAATCCAGATTAAAAGAATACTGAGAGAAATATTATGTTTTATATTCGGCAGTTTCCTTTTATTATACCTATATTTGACACTTTGGTGACTCAATGCTTTGCCAGTTAATGTGGTTTTATATGAGCCTATGATTCTATGATACGGGTTTTATTGATGCCTCATTATAAAACCCTATTAAATAAACCCACCAAACACGTACCCAATGCTGTGTTCAAACCGGTTGTGGGATGCTCCAGGGAAAACATAATAGGTCCCTCCGAGCTGCTTGAGGTTTCGTAGTCTCTGGAACTGAGGCGTGTCGATGATTTTGACGAGAAGAGGGTGCAACTCCACATGCCCGTGAATAGGATCATTAAACACCTGAAAGAAGACCGAACGAGACCATTCCTAATCAAAATATATAGCCAGTCTGTGTGTTTATCTTAGGGTGGTACGATGGTTTTCAACAAAACACATGGACAGAAAATGATATACAGTAAATATATAAATAGATTTCACAAACTAAAGTTAAAAGAAGTCTTTACAATGTAAAAATCTATTGACAAGGTATAACAATGGTTTAAATAGCAGGAAGTAAGGTGTCTCTGACATTTCCAAAAAAAAGGAGAAACCGCTCGGTTTTCATTTCACAATGTTCCCCTTAAGCTTATTTGCAGCTTGTATTATTTTCACATTCTGTTTTTGAGGTATGGGTTGAGAACAAATATGGGCTATGAGGAAGTATTTTGTGCACTAACCCCTTGTGTCTTTTCAAACTTCCCTTCTGTTTATCCTACAAGTGCTTCTCTTTTTTCTTATTATGTCTTCTTTATCCCTTTAACCTTGAAATGTAGCAAATTCAGCACAATTCAGCTGGTAGTTACCTTATTTGGCTCTGCTCCTATCTGCCACAGCTTCCTGAAGCTATGAAGGATCTTCAGACGGTCACCAAGGCACCTGGGCAACACCGGATCAACAATAATAGAAAGAAACAGCATCGTTGTTAGAGAAGTAATTTATGTTTACTTTGACACAAGTGTTAGTGGCCTTTTGGTCCCATTTCTCACTGTGCCCATGACAATTTTCACAATGTTCACAAATCCCGCAAATTAACACAAACACATACTTACTTTATACCAATCTTCTCCAGATCAGCGTCACTGAGATACCGCAGCCCAACACCTGTGATCTTTTGTGCTAGAAAACACAGGGGAAACATAATTAATGTTAGTTTTAATATTTTATTGTATATATTCATTTTGTCTAATGTCTTCCTTTATTTTACGGAGAGGGATCATTTATTGTATTGTATTATCACACCTTTTTCTCCTTGTGTCACTTGAACTGTTGTATTATCTTGTTATGCTGCGTGTGTCCAAAAGGGTTTCAACGTTTTGACCGGAAGATTATTATTATTATTTTTTTAATTTATGATGTGGGCCGCCATGTTGTAAAAGCACTTTGAGCTGCACCTGGTGTATGAAAAATGCTTACAAATAAAGCTTTAACAGTGGTGGGAGAAGTATTCAGATCTTGGACTTAAGTACAAGTAGAACTACCAGAGTGTAGGAATACTCTGTTACAAAAGGCCTGTATTCAAAATGTTACTCAAGTAAAATTTAAAAAAGTATTTGCATCAAAATATACTTAAAGTAACACAAGTTAAATGTACTCCTTACGCAGATTGGTCCATTTTAGAATAATATATATGATATGTTTTGATTATAATTATTGATGCATTAATGTGTTTATCAAAGCTGGAAAAGGTGCAGCTAGTTTGAAGGACTGTGTGTATACTGCAGGGTAGCTAGATGTTACTCGTCTTATTTATGTGTTGATTATATTTCAAATTATTAATCCAAATCTGCCAAGTAACTAACAGGTATTAAATGAAGTTTAGTGGTGGTCAATCCCCTCAACATTGAACTAGAGTACAGCAGATATTCTTAGTTACTTTACACCACTGACTGCACACAGGACAGCAAGTTAGCATAATTTAGAAGCAGCTACCAACTGATCTACTGAATTCATATCAACAACAAGGTGAACAACAGTTTATTAAATAACCCAGAAACTAACCTTTAAATATATCTTCCCACTCTACGAGATCTTCTCTTCGCAGGTACCGACATGTTTCTTCCACTCCCCATCGCATGTAGTCGGAGTCCAGCAGCCGGACCAATGACACCCTTTTCTCCGGCGTTTTGAAGCAGTGGTTGTCGGTCACAACTGCCTCCAACTGCCGTTTTCTGTTCTCCATATTGGTCTGATAGACTCGCGGCGAATTGCTTTAGTTAGAAGAGTAAAACCCTGAAAGATTACAGCCGGTAATGTTTCCCCTGTCGACTCCACCAGCTGATCGAGTAGATCTGCACAGTCTGGCGGTGAAAAATACCCGGGTTTTGTTTCTACACCGGGGGCGTCATCAAAAATTGAAACACAGAAACTGTTTCCGCTTGATAATTCCAAAAATAAAAGCCTTTGGAACCGTGATTAAATCAGAATCAGAATTCCTTTATTTGTCCCGGAATATACATTATTACAACAGCAGAAAGTGCAGATAAAGTGAGGAGAAAGACGTTACACATTCAAAATTAACAAAGTATGCACACGTAATTAACAATAAAAGAACACCATCAGTAAAAAAAAAACACTAAGCAGATAAGAACATCATGGTAAAAAAGTAGCAGTGTATTTGTTTTTCTTTTAAAGTGACCATATATAATTAAAATAGTTAAACTATTACATTAAGCTTCATACGTTTACTTATATTATACATACATAATACTCCCTCTTTGCACTATTTTTATTTTTGGACTTTTTTTGATTTTATAAAAATGTGCTGTTGATCAGTTTGAGAACCTGAATCTGCTTTATGATTTTATTTCAACACTTCGCTTCCGGTAAATTGTTCGCTGCTTGTAGAGAACTTGACGCACGCGGAAGGTGGAGCCAATTATAGTGCAGCGAATGAGGCCAGAGAAGTGACGCTAAACCCGGATTACTTTCAGTGACGACAATGGAGGACATGCAGTGCCGGTGTTGTGTCAAATTATGCACCCCCATCACGAAATGCACCCTTTGTCACGGGAACGCCAATTTGTAAATGAAACGTTAAAACGTTAAGACCTTAAAACGATGGTTAAAACGAAAAATAAACGTCCAGGTTTTTTTTAAATAGTAATTTACAGACTGAGTCGCTTAGTGGTAGCTCATGTATTCTTGATTCTTGTTGTTAAACTTTTCGCTCCGTATTTTGATGGTCGTGGTGTCGAATCCTGGATTTTTCATTCATTCGTCACTTCTTTTACGTTCCCACAGAACTAAACTGCATTCTCAATTACGTTTAACTAGAAACGTATTTTCTCCCACTTAACGTTTGTTATCAACGTATTGTAGTGCCGAGAGATAGGGAGTCAGAGGCAGTGCAATTATGGTGTAAAAGGGGACTTTATTTAAGAGCTGTTGACTTGTTGCAGTCAGAGAAGAAGAGAGAGAAATTTGGAGGGCACACGACACAACATATAGTTACAACACATATGTCCGTGCGGAAACAATACCCCTACCCCACAGTTCCGTGTGTGAATTATGTCCCAGTGTATTAAAGGTGGTCTCCACACAAGCCCCCCCAGAATTCAAACATAGCAAAAATCCTCGCGTCCGGGAGGAAGCACCACAGGGGCTGAGGAGGGTGAGGTTGCAGGTGAGGGCCGGGCCATAGAACGGGCCGTCGGAAGGGGGCCGCAGGATAGGGTATGGGCCCCAACGAGGGCGAGGGCATCCCCACCGGGGGTGGGGTGCGGGCCGGAACGGGCAGTCGAAAGGGGGCCGCAGGAGAGGCCCCAACGAGGGCGTCCCCACCGCAGGCCCCGTGGCGAATGAAGTCCTCACCCGCCAGTCGGTGAAAGCCGGGTCGCTGAGCCGCGACGGGCGTGAATAACCCGGTGGTCCCCAGCAGGAAGGAGAGCTGCCCGGCCCCAGTCCAGGGCACAGCGGCGGCGGGCATGAAGTCCTCGGGAGGAAGGAGCCGGGTCCCCGGGGAGCAGGAGCCGCATCCCCGGGAGGAGGGAGCCGTGGACAGGGGAGAGGCCAGAAGGGGCGCCGTCCGAAGCCGCCGTCGAGTTGAACCGTGAGCCGCGGTAAGAGGAGAGGCCAGGCAGGGTCCCGGAGCGTGCCACCCACGGGCCGATGAAGGCATGGGCGACGTCCGTAGTGGCCGAGGCGAAGGAAGAGGCCAGACAGGATCCCGGAGCGCGCCACCCACGGGCCGATGAAGGCACGTGCGACGTCCGAAACTGTCGAGGCGAGACGGGGTCCAGAAGCGCGTCACCCAGGCGCCGATGAGAGCACGGGTAACGTCCGAAGCCGCCGTCGAGGTGGTGAAAAGGCGAGAGGGTCCACACGAGGCCGACCAGACATGGTCGAACCTCCTCTCAGGCACCAGAAAAAGCTCAAAAGGGCCGTACTGTCCATGGTCCAAAACAGGTAGGTGAAATTGTGAGATTGTCCACACGAGGTCAACCGGCTGGTCGAACCTCCTCTCCAGCACCAGAAAAAAACCTCAAAAAGCCGTTAGCCGTTAGCACCAGCCGTTAGCTGTTGCCGTTAGCTGGCAGCCATCGGTAGCTGCTAGCCGTCGTTAGCTCCACGTGGTTAGCCCCACGTGGTTAGCCGCTAGTCGTCGTCAGCTAGCGCAGCCGGGACGTGCAGCCGCACTCCCCGAAGAAATCAACCCACGAGGCAGCAATCGGGTTGCTGGTCGACCCAGCAGGTCGTGCATCGTCCACCTGTTGCCGGAAGGCCGATGCGGGAATGGCGAGCAACATCCCCAGCCATTCCGCCGGGCGCGCACCGAGCCTCTAGTCCGCGTGCCGGTGGCAGCCAAGGACGTCTCCAATCAATCCCCGGCATTTCGAGAAAGGAACTTGAGTTCCTTTTGCCGTGTTCGGGTCTGTCTCGGAAACTTCTCAAGACGCTGTCGGGGTCACCAGTGTAGTGCCGAGAGATAGGGAGTCAGAGGCGGTGCAATGATGGTGTAAAAGGGGACTTTATTTAAGAGCTGTTGACTGGTTGTAGTCAGAGAAGAAGAGAGAGAAATCAGGACGGCACACAACATATATATGTTACAACAAATAAGTTTACATTAATGAATAATAATAAATAATATTATATAATAATATTATATTAATATTATAATCAGAAAATACGTTTCTAGCTAAAAGTAATTGAGAATGCAGTTTAGTTCTATGGGAACCTAAAAGAAGTGATGAATGAATGAAAAATCCGGGATTCGACACCTCTACCATCAAAATACGGAGCGAAAAGTTTAACCACAAGAATCAAGACTATATGAGCTACCACTAAGCGACTCATTCTGTAAATTACCATTAAAAATACAAAGAGGAGCACTTAAACAGACAGAGAAAGAACTGAAAGTCAAATTGAGGAAATCGAAACTGGCACACAGAGAGCTTTTGGAAAATGCGTTTAAAGCCAAAAAACCCTAAAAGGTATGGGACACCATGAAATCCATGACAGGAATGTCATCCTCAGCTAAACCTATTGTGAAGAACAATGAATTTCGTTTTGCTAACGAACTAAACACGTTCTTTACCCGTTTCGAGTCACTGGATAATTCTGCAAAGTGCACTGAAATGCTCGAAACCATAATACCTGCTGATAACCATTATTCACCTGATAAGATAACCAGAAAATAAAAACTTTGCTACTGAGCTGGCTCCAGGGTGGCAACCCATTTTTCAGGCTTCTATTGACACGCACACCATCCCTCTGTCATGGAAAACTTCACACATCAAACCGCTGCCCAAAATTCCATGCCCAAAAGAACATAAGGACTACACCAATATAGGCCTCACATCAGTGATTATGAAATCACTAGAAAGAATTCTGCTCCGTTTTCTTATCAGTGTCCAACACAAGACAAACTTGATCCATACCAATTTGCCTATAAACAAGGGTGCGGTACGGAAGATGTTGTGGCCACTTTGGTTCACATCATCACTAAACATTTAGATAAACGTAACACCTATGCAAGAGCCCTCTTCCTACTTCTCATCAGCATTCAACACAATACAAGCAGACATCTTGGTGTCAAAAATGGCCAAAATGGAAGTAAATCCATACCTGATTTACTGGTATGCTGCTTTCCTCACTAGTAGAGAGCAACTTGTGAAGGTTAACAAAACCCTGTCATCTTCCATCACAACCAATGTAGGTGCCCCCCAGGGCTGTGTGAGTTCAGCTGTGCTCTTTACTCTCTACACTGATGACTGTCGTACCAACACACCAAATCATGTCATCATTAAGTACTCTGATGATACTGCAATAATTTCTCTGCTCAGTAACACAGACGACCCTGAGCTGCACCAACAGGCTGTAAATCAGGTGGTCGAGTGGACTGATAGCAATGCTCTTGAGATCAACACCAAGAAAACTGATGAAATCATATTTGGCTCACCATCTGACTCCCATAAAGTCCCCATTGTCATCCATACAGATGAAATCAAGCAGGGAGTTTCATAAAAAATACTTGGGTGTAATGATTGACCATCTGCTGTCATGGAAGTATCACATTGAATATCTGTGCAAAAGGACAAAACAAAGAATTTATTTTCTCCGCCGACTTAGGACTTTTGGGGTGGGCAGAGAAATTCTTCTGTTGTTCTTTACATCTGTGATCATGTCCATTCTACAGTACTGCAATACTACCTGGTACAAATTTTTGTCAGCAGCTTTAAAATCAAAACTGCTCCACCTGTTAAAAATCTGCTCAAAGATTGTTGGTCAACCCTGTCAGAGACTCTATGACTCAGCCTATCATAACAACCTAGTGAGGCTGTCCAACAACATAATTTCTGACCCAAACCACGTTCTGAACAGTGAATATGAACTGCTACCATCTAATCGGAGATACAGGGTCCCACGATTCATTAAAGTCAGACTGAAGCACTCCTTTGTGCATCAGTCAATCCTCACAGTAAATACAGAGCTACATCCCAGATCAAATGCACGCTGAAGGCTCTTTGAGCAGCTTTTCTCTCACTGATTGTGCTGTTATGTTAAATGTTTGTTGTTTGTGTTTCATGTATTTGTGTCTGGATATTTGTCTGTTGATGTTGGACATGGAGCTCCTGTGACGCAAGTCAAATTTCAGACTTGATCTGACAAATAAAGTAATATCGTATTATCATTCTTTATGAGCGCGGTGACGGTAAGGTATCTAATTACTTATTTATTTAGTATTCCATAACTTCATAACAGAGATGGTCAAACTAAAGTAGAGACATGGCAGAAATCCTACAATGAAGCGGGACAGTGAAGTGTTCACCCGAGAGGGCGATCAAGAAAAGAGAGAGAGCGGCCCCATTGAGGGAGTATACGGAGCAGAGTAAAAGACACAGAAAGATAGAAGCACAATAACAAGTATATTTGTCGCGAGACGCTACAATATTAATTGTGGGCTTATCATGTTGATTCGGCCACAATAGAAAGCAAAAACAACTCTCGCTCTCTCCAGAGGGGCAGGTCAGACAAAAATGGCAAACGGGCTATTGCCCTGGCAACAATAGCCCTTACCTGTGCACGTCCCTGATTTTAGCCCGTTTATCACAATATGCACCCCCTTGGTATCTTACAAAATAAAAGGCTCACATACATGAAACTTGCTCCATTTATTGGTACTAGTCCTACAACTATACCCTAAAAAATGCTTGAGGTTAGGATTAATAGAAACATATTTGGGGGGGGGGGGGTGCTTTTTACGGCAGGCCTGGTTGTCACGATATGCACCCCCTTGCTATCTTACAAAATAAAAGGGTCGCATACATTAAACTTGCTCCATTTATTGGTACTAGTCCTACAACCATACCCGAAAAAATGCTTGAGGGTGGGATTAATAAAAGCATCTTTTTTTTGGGGGGGGGGGGTGCTTTTTACGGCAGGCACCCGATATGCACGGGATTAACAGAAAAACATTTCACCTAATAGGATAATCTAATTTGAATAAAACCATTATGCTTTAACCTTCAACACTTATTTTGAGAAATGCATACAAAAAGTCACTTATTGGGAACATTTATATAATTTATTCTAATTAAAACACCAAAACATATTGAACATCACAACAACCAAGAAACAAGTGAAAAATAAATACTTTCAAAACTAAAAGTGCACTCAGTACCTGCATAAATTGTTGAATATAATTAAGATGGTTGAATCCACACATAAAACACAGATTCATTGAACAAATGAAGAAACAATGTGTGGATATGAAGACTGAGCTTTTAAAACGAGTTTAACAATCAGTTGCAAGGGTTGAAATGAGAGTGGACAGTTAATGATGGTTCCTTTGGGCATTATGTGCATCCAGGTCACAATTTCTGTTGATCCACTGGAGGCCTTTGTATACATTGGTGGTGGTACCTCCGCCGACAAATGTCACAGCAAACCTGAGAAAACAGTAAATACTTGTTATGTAAGGTATGCATTATGGGGTTTTCATGATAATAGAACATGTCAATGTATTTACCACTAACATTCTAACCATTCCTTCAATTATCAAAATCTTTGAAAAACATAAATGTTGTGTTATGAGAAAGAAACACATTTTCAACAAAAATGTATGGAAAAACAAGCACAACATTAATCCTTTATCAGTTAATGCTGAAGATGCCAAATATAGCAATTACCAACGCAAATGTTATGTTGAACATGCTCATTTTTTAAAATGTGCAATGTGCAATAGGAAATTACCCAATGTTCTTCATCCTGCTCCTCCATCCCGCAGTAAAAGCAAAGCCTGCTTAGATCATCTGTTGAGACAAAAAGTAATCAATATCTTCAGATAAACCACATTGCAGATTTGGGGTCAAGTTGACCCATTCAAATGTTTGACTAAAAGGTAAATTATATAAGGACACTTTTCTTTTGTGCAGGGTGGTCTTTTATTATTTTGTGTGAAGAAAAGGCAAAACACACACAAACACATAGAGCAAAGGAGGAAGATGGGGAAACCTCACATCTTAAATAAACCGCCGAATTGAAAGGGTTTGTTTGTAGAGTGTGACGTATATGAAATTGCAGTTCAATATGCCTGCCTGCGATGCTTCATAATATTATCTGTATAGTTTGGAATTGAGATAGAATATACTGTATGTAGTGACTATTTACCCTAATCTATACTTATAGAGCATCTTGCAGGTTTTTATTTTTTCTACATTTATGCTTAAACTTGCTTGAAAATTACAATTAAAAAAGTGAATGCAGGATTTGATATGTTTTACGAGACATAAGGGCAGGAATTCAGATGGAAAGGAGCAATTTTGAGCTCTGCTCTTAAAAACGGCTTTTTTTTTAAGGTCATACGTCAAACGCGTCATATTACCTCACGCAGGGGACACATCTCCGCTCTCTGACCGCGGGTATAGTAGAGTTGCGTTGAGTAGAGCGGTTGTGGTATTTTTGGTAGTTTTACATTGTATTTCACCATTTGTAATCATGGTGCAGTATTGTGTTTGTGCAGGTTGCACAAATACCAGCCTGTCAGGACATCGAGTCCACAGTAAAAAGGACCGGAGCTAGCGTTCGTTCCTGGGTGCATTGTGCATCCACCTCCAGAGGCGCGGGAAGGTATTTTGAGTGGGGGTGCTGATGTGCTGGACTCCAGTGAACACTATTACGGTTACTATAGAGCACGCACAAAAAAACTCCCCACACGCAAACACACAGTACACCCGCTACTGTTACAATGAAGGCTCGATAATCAGCTCACGGCATATAGGCAGCAGGGGTAAAGTGCTATTTTTTACGAGTGGGGAGCGGACCCCACCTCCTCTAGGGGGGTCCGGGGGGATGCTCCCCCGGGATTTTTTTTAAATATTGAAGTTAAAAGCATCAATCTGGTGCACTTTGAGAGCAACATTAAGAGATCTATGGATACATCTCTCAACAATAAGATGAAACACAACTGTAATCAGATGTTCTTTTTCTTTATAGATATTTTACAAATCACTCCCCTTTCAAACTGTATTCTTGTTTTACTGCCATATAGTATTTCATAACTGTTTTTCCTTTATTCTCTTATTTTTTTTATAACTATAATGATCATATGAAGGTGTGCCGCGGAAATAATCTTTTGAATATTTTTTGACCAAACCGTTTGAGACCCACTGAGATAACTTAGACTAAAGTTAACTATCTAAACACTCAGAGAGTCCTTTAGCTCACCTGAGCCTCTCAGTCTGAGAGGAGAGCTCTCCTCCAGCTTGTTGTGGAACAAACAGCTCCGTATGTCTGTTAGTGCAGCTAGCTAACCAGTTGCTAACAACACGGTCCCTCTCTCTCTCCCCCTCTCTCACACACACTAAATGCGCTATTTCCGCAGACAGAGAGCCGCGAGCTTGAATGACACAAGCACACTTTTATTTCCATGCAACTCTCTGATTGGTCTGGTGTCTTGCCTCTGTTGCATTCACTGAATACGGGAAATTACAGTCCTGCCCGTCCTTTCTAGTGTCTTGATGAGGTTCACGTAAAGCAGGATTAATGTATTATATTATTGAGGTAGAATTGTCCGGGGCTACAGAAAAAACATTCGGGGCAGGCCAAAATATTATTTTACCAACAATGTGGAATTTATTGGCTACATATTACACAGATTATGCACAGCGGGAGCAGCAATAACCGTCAAATAATAATTCAGACAGGGGAGCTCCGCACCCCCTGCCTGCCGCTAGGGGGTGCTGCAGCGCCCTCAGCACCCCCCTTCCCGCGCCCATGTCCACCTCCCTGCAGCACATACTCTCCACAGCTTTATCAGGAAACCGTATTACTTCTGTCTCCCCCCCCCCCCTTCGCTGCTCTCTCTCTCTCCCCTCCGGTACTGTGTTGTTTGTGTGTGCGTGGTGGCTGTCACTCCTGGCTCCCGGCTCAACCTCCACTCACCTGCTGCAATCAGCTGTGCACCCTCCCCGATTACACACCTGCTTTCCATCAAGCCATTTACAACGACATATCAACGGAGGCTCCACAACCTTTCTCCGCCAGATCGTCAAGTATCAGCCGTATCTCGCGTCTCTCCTCCGGTACACAGCACCGTAGTGTGGAGTTGCATTAGGTAACGCGAGATACGGCTGATACTTGCGCATTAGTTTCTGTTATGGATCAGTATCAACAGTCCTGCCAGTAACGTTACTATATTATCAATGCTACTTTAGTTATAGCCTGATATATGATAGCTAACTTTACAATGTTGTGATGTGACGTTAGCTAACATTCTGTAGCTAACGCCGGTCACTCACCAAGATAGCTGCCCAGTTCTCCACTGGTTCTCCTCACACCACAGCTCAATTTCTCTCCGATGGCCGTTATTTCTTCTAATCCTCGGCTGCTCCTGGTCTCTTGGACGCCTAGCAGGCTCATAATTATAAGGTTGTGGTCCGTCATATGCATTCGAATATTCATGTTCAACTTCTTCTGTGTCTTCTGTGTCGAAACTAGCATTGGGATCCATGTTTATTAATACGTTACACCGGCCGCTCTCCCCCTTGTGTCCCCCGTGTTACGTCACACGCGGGAGGTCACGTGCCGAGGCTTTTTTATGCGGAAGTGAACATTTCTTACAAAAATGACGCCAGATGTCACTGGAGTGTATATTTCTGTATATCTTTTTGAAAATCTAGTGTATTGTAGTTCCGAGGACATGGAGTCGGAGGCGGTGCAATGGAGATGTGAAAGGGAACTTTAATAGAGAGCAGAACAAGACATGTTGTCGGGTCGCAGCCCGGGTCGACAAGAGGAAGAGCCAAGAGGGCACACACTATATATAAGTAAACACATAAAATGTCCGTGCGGGAACAATAGCCGCAACTGTAGTTCCCAGTTTGAATTATGAACCAGTAGTTAAATACGTGGTCACCACACAAGCCACCCCAGAATTCAAACAGGGCAAAAATAAATCCTTGTGCCCGTGGAGGAAGCACCACAGGGGCCGACGAGGGTGTGGTCGCAGGTGAGGACCGGGCCATGGAACGGGCCATGAAAGGGGGCCGCAGGAGCGGGTAGGGGTCCTAACGAGGGCACCCCCACCGGGGGCGGGCCGGAACGGGCCGTCGTAAGGGGGCCGCAGCAGGAGCTGAGGCGTCCCCGGAAAGCAGGAGAGCAACCCGGCCGCAGGCAGACGTGCCGCGGCAACGGGCAAGAAGTCCTCAGCAGGCGCTGAGGCATCCCCGGGAAACAGGAGAGCAAGCCGGCCGCAGGCAGACGTGCCGCGGCGGCGGGCATGAAGTCCCCAGCAGGTGCTGAGGCGTCCCCGGGAAGCAGGAGAGGAACCCAGCCGCAGGCAGACGTGCCGCGGCGGCGGGCATGAAATCCTCGGGAAGCAGGAGAAGCCAGACAGGGTCCCGGAGCGTGCCACCCATGGGCCGATGGAGCATGGGCGACGTCCGGAACTATCGAGGCGAGACGGGGTCCAGGAGTGCACCACCCAGGCATCGATGAAAACGTGAGTGGCGTCTGGAACCGCCGTCGATGTGGTGAAAAAGGTGAGAGTGTCCACATGAGGTCAACCGGCTGGTCGAACCTCCTCTCCGGCACCAGAAAACTCAAAAGGGCCAATAGCCGTTAGCACTAGCCGTTAGCATTAGCCGTTAGCAATAGCCGTTAGCATTAGCTGTTAACACTAGCCGTTAGCAATAACCGTTAGCATTAGCCGTTGGTAGCCCCACGTGGTCAGCAGCCGGGATGTGCAGCCGCACGCCCCGAAGAACAAACCCACGAGGTAGCAATGGGGTTGCTGGTCGACCCAGCAGGTCGTGCATCGTCCCCCCGTCGTATAGAAAGCCGATGCGGGAACAACGTCCCCAGCCTTCTGCGTAGCACGCACCGAGCCTCAGTCCGCGTGCCGGTGGCAGCCACGGACGTCTCCAATCAAACCCCGGCATTTCGAGAAAGGAACTCGAGTTCCTTTTGCCGTGTTCGGCTCCGTCCAGGAAACTTCCCAAGACGTATCGGGGTCACCAGTGTAGTGCCGAGGACATGGAGTCGGAGGCGGTGCAATGGAGATGTCAAAGGGAACTTTAATAGAGAGCAGAACAAGACATGTTGTCGGGTCGCAGCCCGGGTCGACAAGAGGAAGAGCCAAGAGGGCACACACTATATATAACAGTGCATGACATTAAGGATTTTGGGAGATGGCCCTGTGGGCCATCTAAGCTAATTTACAGATGGCCCTGAGCCCAATAGAGATTGCCCTGAAAAATGCGCGCGGACGAAATGACGCACGAAGGGTTTGGGGGGCCTCCCCCTAGAACATTTAGATTTTTGCAGGTCTTAGATGCTGTCTGGTGAATTCTATAGACTGAATTATAAGATGAACCACCACAATATTACAATTTCAATTGTATTCTTCATTTCACTTGTTTGTGTTTGCTCGCTTGCATGCCCTGCATAGCTATAATAAATACTTAAGTTGTTGGTCAAGACACTTTCCATCTGTTGAAGGCAAATGCCTTCCCAGATGTAAAAAAGTAGAAAACATTACATGCAGTTATAACTGCCAAAACAAACATTATTTACGCTATTATGGCCCCTGTTAAAAATGTTTGTAATGTTATCTACTGTAAGTTGGTCGAAGGAATGCCTCCTCATCCAGAAGCTGACCGAGCAGACCCGAGCAGCCGAGTGCATCCGCGAAGCCAACACAATGGCGACGTCAGAGTTCCCGTTAGCAAGCAAATCTAAATCTCTTTGGTCAAAATGTCCGGTCAAAATCATTTCCCTTTAGCGCAATACCGCTTCAGTTGCGCCACTTATGTGACAGACAAGAAGAGTATGTGACAGACAAGAGTAGTCTATTCTGTAACACTTAATGTGGAGAAAGAAATGTGCTTTATGGGTTGATTGTGCGTTGATCTGTTGCTAATGCCTCGGGGTTCCGGTGGGCATGTAAACAAATGCATAATGCTGCGCTATACTTTTTGGCCTCACCCAGTTGCATAGCGACACTTATTGTTTAGATCACGGTGTCTTTTAATAAGCAGGTAGTCATATCATTAGTATAAACTAGCTGGATCTGATCGATATGGACATAAACGCAAGTGAAGTCTAATCTGACGGGAGAGAGAGATCACCTGCTGCTGACGAGTCGACACGCAGCTCTGCATGATCACATGCAGTGGTGAGCGGAACAAAACACACACTTCAGGTTAGAATATCACACGTAGCTATTTTAATTACCTCTCAAACTACCTAAACTAGTTATAGATATGTTTAGTTTTACTGTCGGGTCACTCATTACTGGATCCGCGAGCTGCAAAATACTGGTATAATAGATTGCCCGATCGGGCAACTAGCAGGTGAGGCTTCATGGCCCGAGCTAAATACTAGATGGCCCCGGGCCATCGGGCATTCCTTAATGTCGAGCCCTGTATAAGTAAACACATAAAATGTCCGTGCGGGAACAATAGCCGCAACTGTAGTTCCCAGTTTGAATTATGAACCAGTAGTTAAATACGTGGTCACCACAGTATTCATCATTTTCCTACACATTTATTCACAGGTGTCTTTAACCTGGAAGTTGCTCTTTAAGCCACTAAGGGATGAGAACGGGAAAACTTGGTTCGGACGCTTGTTCCAGACTATAAAACCATGTCCATGAGTCGTATATCCTTGAATATCCTTTATTGTATTTCCTCCATTGCATTACAACACTCACGCCAAATACAACGAAAGAAATTATGTAGCTCAACTCGACACAGCTTAAGAGACACGGTCGGAAACTGTTTGCTACAGTATACCGTCCCACACACCTGCATCTGATCACCCAGTTACATATTTTATACACACTTACAAGTGAATACTCCATCTTGTGTTCAATGTTGGAACTGCAACATTCATTAAACGTGCAGATAAAATATGAACAAAGACACATGCACTATGGCTCCAACACTGTATGTTAAGGACTGCTTTTATGTGAATGTTTACTTCTGTGTTGCTTCTTAAAACCCTGATAATGTCCCTGGTCAATATTAACCCAACAGTACCAATGGTCCAAGCAGTGATACAATACAACAATTCGCATGGCACATTATTAATATACACTAGGTTATAGATACATACATATGACTGAGATACAATTCGTAAAACTAACTACATGAAGTCATTGACAATGTTGAGAAAAAAGGAAACAAACCAGATTCTCTGAGGAGAGAAGTAGCAATGTCGACAACTACATTGTTGTAAAGGTACATGCCAGTAACCTTTAAGCAGATCCAATTTACTGACGTATTTAGCGGAACCTAAATTGTCGATGCAATCCTCCATTCGTGGCAAAGGATAACAATCGGACTCCGTAACGGCGTTCACTTTGCGGTAATCAGTGATAAAACGGGGAGAACCGTCAGATTTAGCCTCTACAAGACACTGAGAGCACCATGGGCTAGAGCTCTGTGTAGCTAAGCCATTAGATACAAGATATTCAGCCTCCTGTTTCATAAGCGCAAGCTTGGTCGGGTTTGCTCGGTACGGATGTTGCTTAATTGGCCTCGCGCCTTTTACATTGATGTCATGCGTTATCACATTAGTTTGTGTCGGGACATCATGAAAAAGGCACGGGAAACGAGCCGCTAGCTGGGTTATGTCATGCTGCTGCTCCGCCTGCAGATGACCTAACGTAGCGGGCAACGTCTTTATCATATCTGAGTTACATAACCGGGCACCCGGCTGGTGATGTGAATGCATCACCAAACCATCGTCAGATGGGCCGGAACTATCTGTAACAATCAAGGCGGAACCAGCTACTCTTTGATTAGCCAAGCCGGCCGGCTGGCTATCAGAGGCGGTGCGTGAATGGTAACGCTTCAACATGTTAGTATGATAGACGCGCGTTTTACGTCGTCTCTCGGGTGTACCAATAACATAATCTGTGTCACTAAGACAATCACGGATTTCGTATGGACCAAGGAATTTCGCGGAGAGCGCAGCGCCGGGAATAGGCAATAGTGCGAGGACCTTGTCACCTATCTCAAAGTGCCTAGGAACAGCGACACGGTCATAATTACGCTTCATGACAGCCTGTGAAGCGGAGAGCGACTCTCTAGCGGCTCTCTAGCGACTGAATTTGCCCGGTGCAGACGCTCACGAAACTGACTAACGTAAGCCAATACGTTCTTATCTGGAGGAGTATCAGCCGAGAGAAACCCATCATGTAAGATTTTAAGGGGACCGCGGGGCGTATGGCCGAAAACGAGCTCCGCGGGGCTGAATCCTAATGATTCCTAAACAGCTTCACGAGCTGCCAACAAAACGAAGGGAATTCCCTCATCCCAGTTTTTTTCCGTTTCCATACAGTATTTCCGCAGCATGCTTTTTAGGGTCTGATGCCACCGTTCTAACGCACCCTGCGACTCTGGGTGATACGCAATGGAAATGACATGTTTCACCTGCAGTGTTTGGAGGACATGTTTGAACAACTTGGATTTAAAGTTTGTCCCTTGGTCACTCTGGATTACACGCGGGATTCCAAATGTGGAAAATAACTTGGTCAAAGCCTTAACTACAGCGGCGGAAGTAATACTACGCAGCGGAATAGCTTCTGGAAAACGAGTTGACGTACACATAATGGTGAGTAAGTACTGTTGACCCGTTTTTGTACGTGGTAAAGGGCCAACACAGTCTATTAACACCCTCTCGAATGGTTCTCCTATAGCCGGTATAGGATGTAACGCAGCCTGCGGAATTTTCTGATTAGGCTTGCCGACAACCTGGCACACATGACAGCAGCGGCAAAAGCTAGAGACATCCTTCTTTAAACCTGGCCAAAAGAAATGTTTGAGAATGATCCGATAAGTTTTAGTCACGCCCAAGTGTCCCGACCATTGACTCTCATGCGCTACAGATAGTACATAATAATAATAATAATAATAATAATAATAATAATAATGCATTTTATTTATATAGCGCTTTTCACAACTCAAAGACGCTTTACAATATGAGGGAGGGTAGACAAACAAGGACAGGCAAATAAGTAAGTATAGTAAAATAAATAAAAAGGCAGTCAATAGGAAATTGATTGAGAGGAGGGGGGCTTTTGGGTAGACAGAGTTGAAAAGATGTGTTTTGAGGCGGGACTGAAAGACTGTGAGGGACTCAGAGTCACGGAGATCTTGGGGGAGGGAATTCCAGAGCCTAGGAGCTGCCACTGAGAAGGCTCTGTCCCTAAAGCTGCAGAGTGTGGATGTGGGAATGGATAGGAGTCCGGCTGCGGTGGATCTGAGGGACCTTGGGGGTTGATAAGGAGTGAGAAGGTTTGTGAGATAAAGGGGGGGGGGGCAAATGGTGGAGTGCTTTGTAGGTGAGGACCATAATTTTGTAATTGATGCGATGGGAGACAGGAAGCCAGTGGAGCTCTTTGAGGACTGGGCTGATGTGATGCCATGATTTGGTATGTGTGAGGAGACGTGCAGTTGCATTTTGAACCCGTTGGAGTCTGTTGAGGGATGTAGTGCTGATGCCGTAAAGAAGTGAGTTGCAGTAGTCAAGGCGGGAGGAAATGAAGGCATGGGTTAGTCGTTCGGCTGCGGGGCGGGTGAGAGACGGTAGGATTTTTGCAATATTGCGGAGGTGGAAAAATGAGGTTTTGACTGTTTGGCGGATGGGAGGTTCAAGGGAGAGGGTGGGGTCAAAGATTACGCCAAGGTTGCGTGCCTGATTGGAGGGGGAAACAATGGTGCCATCAATGGTGAGTGTTTTGTTAGTGACCTTGCTGAGGGTGGATTTGGAGCCAATTAGGAGGAGTTCTGTTTTGTTGCTGTTCAGTTTGAGGAGGTTATGTTGCATCCAAGTTTTAATAGCTGTCAGACAGGAATCGATGTGGGTAAGGGGTGGGTTATGGAGGGATTTGGTGCTGAGGTAGATCTGAGTGTCATCAGCATAGTAGTGGAAGTCCAGGTTGAAGTGGCGGAGTATCTGACCGAGGGGCAGGATGTAAATGATGAAGAGGAGGGGTCCAAGTACTGATCCTTGAGGAACGCCTTGGGTGACTGAAGCTGTGGCAGAGGAGTGGTTGGGGAGGGAGATGAAGTGGAATCGCTCAGTGAGGTAGGACTGGAGCCATCTGAGTGCAATACCTTCAATACCAATGTCCCTGAGTCGGGTGAGCAGGATGTTGTGGCTCACGGTATCGAAGGCTGCACTCAGGTCGAGGAGGATGAGAATATTGAGGGAACCAGTGTCAGCAGAGGTGAGGAGGTCATTGAGGACTTTGACGAGTGCAGTTTCTGTACTGTGGTGAGGAAGAAATCCAGACTGAAGGGGTTCATAAAGCTGGCTGGTTTGGAGATGGCAGTGAATTTGTTTGGCTACAATGCGTTCAAGAGTTTTTGAGAGGAATGGTAGGTTGGGGATGGGGCGGTAATTAGTGAGGGAGGAGGGATCAAGACCAGGTTTTTTGAGGATTGGAGTAACGGCAGCAGTTTTGAAGGCAGAGGGGACGGTTCCATGGGACAGCGAGGAGTTGAAAAGGTTAGCAAGATAGGGGCAGAGGACGGGAAGGCAGGACTTCAGGAGAGGAGTGGGTAGAGGGTCAAGGGAGCAGGTTGTGGGATTTGAGGAACCGATCAGATGGAGTATTTCAAGTGGGGTAACGAGGTTGAACTGGGAAAGGCGGCGCTGGGGAGGAGGAGTCAGGAGGTCAAGGGAGATGGGGGGAGAAATGGTAGCGGTGGAGGTTGGGGGAGATGCTTGTATATCAGATGGAGCTGAGAAGGAGTGGTTAATGGCGTTAATTTTGTCTGCGAAAAACTGGAGGAATGAGCTGCAAGTAGCGGAAGTAGAAGTAGGGAGGTTATCAGCACGAGGTTTGAAGAGCTTGTTAACTGTGGAGAAGAGGGTCCTGTGGTTACGGGAGGGTTCAGTGAAGATGTTGGAGAGGTAGGCAGATTTAGCGGCAATAAGAGCATCTCTGTATGCATTGAGATGGAGTTTGTAGCTTATGTAATGGACTGTGAGGGATGATTTCTTTGAAAGACGTTCAAGTTGGCGGCCTCGCTGCTTCATTTTACGCAGTGCGGGTGTGAACCAGGGTGAGGAGGTCTTTAAAGTAACAGTTTTATTTTTGAGGGGGGCTAAAGTGTTGAGGGAGGTGAGTAGGGTGGAGTTGAGGTGGTTGAGCAGATCATCAGGTGAGCTGAGGGTTGCGTCCAGGGGGAGATTAGACGATAGCAGTTCGGAGAGATGGTTATGGTCAATGGAGTGTAGATTACGGAAGGTGATGTTTCTGGGTGGGCAGGGGTTTTGGGTGGGGGAGGCAATGGTAAATTGTATGAGTTTGTGGTCGGAGAGGGGAAATGGGCAAGGGTGGAGGTCAATCACTGGGAGGTTGGTAGAGCAGACGAGATCAAGAATGTGTCCTTTGTCATGGGTGGGGAAGGTGACATGTTGGGTGATAGAGAAATTGTCCAGTAGGGTTGTGAATTCGGATGCCAGCTTGCAGGTGGGTGAGTCAATGTGAATGTTGAGGTCACCAAGTATTAACAGACGTTGAGACAGGGATGAGGCAAGTGTGAGGAACTCAGTGAAATCGGAGAGGAAGGAGGGATGAGGTTTAGGAGGCCGGTAGATGAGGATGACTGTCAGTGAGGGAGGGGCTTTGAAGGCAATGAATTCAAAGGATGATACTGAGGGGAGGGTTAGTTCTGTGATCTGGATGTTCTGATAGTGGATTACAGCAAGGCCGCCACCACGACGGGAGGGGCGGGGTTTAGTGATGTATTTAAAGCCAGGGGGGGATGTTTGGTTGAGGGAGAAGAAGTCATCGGGCTGTTGCCAGGTTTCGGTGAGCAGAAGGAAATCAAGGGATTTTTCCAAGATTAGTTCATGGAGGATGAAGGCTTTCTTGTTGAGTGATCGGATGTTAAGGAGGGCAATATTAGTTGAGTGGGAGGGGCGTGGTATGGTCACAGGCTGAAGAGGTGAGAGGTTGTCCAGGTTGACAGTGCAGGGAGGAATGTGAGATGGGGGGGAGGAGCGGAGAGGAGGTGGAAGGAAGTGTGTTATTATCAGTTTTTGGTGGTTGAGGGCGGTGGAATCCACTCCAGGTATTTGGGCCAGCTCTGAGCAGAGGGCAGTGGAATCCACTCCAGGTATTTGGGCCAGCTCTGAGCAGAGGGCAGTGGAATCCACTCCAGGTATTTGGGCCAGCTCTGAGCAGAGGGCGGTGGAATCCACTCCAGGTATTTGGGCCAGCTCTGAGCAGAGGGCAGTGGGATCCACTCCAGGAATTTGGACCAGCTCTGAGAAGAGGGCAGTGGAATCCACTCCAGGTTTTCGGTACAGCTGGGATTGTAACGGACCAGTGGTGGGTGTATAATATGGAGTAATAAGTGCGCTCAGATGACATGACAGTTGTGGGACATGGCGGTTAGTCGACCAGATAGATGTTATGGATGATTTTCCGGACTGGGAGTAAACAAATCTGCGTTTGGAACCTCTATGGACATACCTCGGTCTGCGTAGAAGCCCGAGGCAATTGATGACAGACAAGCTTAGAGGAAGCGCAGAAAAGTTATTGAGATTAAAAAGTTGGGAGACAGAGTATCGTAAGATCGTAGTGCCGCGGTAGGATGCTAGCGTTAGCATAGCGCTGGCTATGGTTGTAGACCAGCGGCGCTGAAAGTGGAGCTGTTGGCAGCCGTCAGACAGGATGAGAGGTCAGTTGCAGGCTGTCCTTTACAGCAGATGGGGGGACCGGCAGGAGCGGGAGGTTTAAAGAACCAGAGTCAGGGCCCACGGGGAGGGGAAACACTTCGCAAGCGTTGGATCAGCGCTCTGCGCAGCGAGTAAACGCTCTCGGGTTACCGGGAGTGTCGAACCGTCAACAACTGGGCTGGCAGGTTGCGCTGGCGCAGCGGCCACGGCAGGGAAAGCGGAAACCACAACTTCTGTTTTTTTCTCCGGCATCTTGTCATCTGTAAACAGTGTCCCAAACATAGTATCATTTAAAGACACATCTGAGTCACTCTTACGCGCCTGCGCGCGAGTGACAGCACAAATGGGGAAAATGTCGGCATTTGTTACCTCAGGCAGTACAGCCTGAGGAGAATCCAATATTTCAAGTGCAGGAGTTACCTTACCTCCTGCAATGTCATTTCCCATTAGGAAAACTATACCACGTATGGGTAATGCTGGGTGTACATTGTGTACGGGCCGGGGCACGTAACCCATTTCAATGCCACATAATATCGATCCATACCCACACGCTGATTGGTCGGAGAATGGCAGGGCAGAGGCCACAATCACTGACTGTGAACCTCCAGTGTCTCGTAAAATGCGTATGGGTCTCTGATCATCCGACTCACCTGTTAAAGATATCAATCCCTCAAACACAAAAGGCTTAAAGCAGGGATCTATTTCTTTGTCATTGTCAGAGGAAGAAATATTGGGTGACTCCACATTAATTAAATTAAAGTTAGCAACACACGTTAACCATGAACAGCCTATAGAGAACCGCAGTGACGCGTCGTAAAACCCGGAAGTAAACTTCTTCCGGTTCCTTCGCGAAAAACCAATGCAAATTCTCCATAGGATTTTGGAAAATAACTCGTAATAAGGTCTGTGGTTGACACACATTTAAGAGAGGGATCACGTTTTGTTCAGCCGGATAATCTCCACATGTCAACCCTACTTTATAATTTTTGAATCATAAATCTAGTCGCAAAAAGCGAAATGCTAACTTTATGCTATAAACGAACTACAAGCCAGTACAGCAGCAGGGTCGCACGACTTCAACGTCACGCCAACTTAAGATCGTTTCAACTGACTTGCACTGAAACTGCACTTTGAACACTTTAAATATATTAACATTTTAAACTGTATACCCCGGTTATCTAGGCCCGTTTTGTTTAATGTATATCACGTTTATCTAGGCCAGACGTGTCAAACTCAAGGCCCGCGGGCCAAATGTGGCCCGCCACGTCATTTTATGTGGCCCGCGAGAGCTTAATAGGTCTGATTGTCTAAAAATAAATAAGTCAAATGCGTGCAGTGACCAAAAACTACATTTCCCACAATACATGCCGATTATGTTACCCGCAAAGTGACGGCATCCCGCCACTAGACTGCAGTGTTTCCACATCGATGCGATTTTCCCAACAAGTGGAATTGAGAAATACAAATAATGATCCCAAAATGTCCAGGAAGAGAAAAATTGATGCAGATGGAAGGGTGTTTCAAGAAAGATGGGAAGGCGAATACATGTTTGTGCTTCAAGGAGAAAAACCGGTATGTCTTTTGTGTTATGAGGCGGTGGCGGTTGTCAAAGAGTACAATCTACGTCGGCATTTTGAGACCAAACACGGAGGTAAGTATGCCAAATTTAGCCATCAAGAAAAACAACAAATTGCCCAAGAATTAAAAGGCAAACTGCGATCGCAGCAGAATGTGTTCGCGAAAGCCACAACCAAAAACAACGCGGCAGTGAAAGCTAGCTTTGTTGTGGCTGAAGAAATCGTCCGCGCTTCAAAGTCTTTTTCAGAGGGAGCGTTTTTGAAGCAGTGCATGCTGAAGGTCTGTGAGCAGGTGTGTCCCGCCCAGATACAGACTTTTAAAAATGTCAGTTTATCAAGAAACACCATCGGGGACCGAGTTAAGGAACTAGCAGGAAACCTGGCAACACAGCTGGCCGAAGAGACACGCAGCTACATAGCTTTTTCATTAGCTGTTGATGAAAGCACAGACAACACGGATACAGCGCAGCTATCTATTTTTATTAGAGGCGTGAAGTCGGACCTCTCTGTCACTGAGGAGCTGTTGGATGTGGCTGCCATGCATGGGACCACAACGGGACGGGACATTTTTGATGCGGTGGAGAAGTCCGTCAGTAAAAACGCATTGCCCTGGGAAAACTTGGTGGGATTAACTACAGACGGTGCACCTGCAATGTGTGGAAGAAAAGTGGGCTTGGTTGGACTAATGAAGGAGAAAATGCAAGAAAGTAACTGTCACACGCCTCTGATAACGTATCATTGCATTATCCATCAAGAAGCTTTGTGCGGGAAGGTGCTGGGGATGGATGATATAGTGACCACGGTCATGAAGACAGTGAACTTCATTCGGGCGCGTGGCCTGAATCATCGTCAGTTCCAGCTGTTCTTGCAGGAGATGGGCTCGGAGCACGGAGACGTGCCGTACCATACAGAAGTAAGGTGGCTGAGTAGGAGCAAAGTCCTCAAACGATTTTTTGAGCTTAGGGAAGACATTGCTCTTTTCATGGAGAGTAAAGGAAAACCCTTGTCTGAACTGTCAGATCCAAACTGGCTGTGTGACTTTGCTATGTTGTGTGACATAACCGAACATCTCGCCCAACTGAATCAGAAGCTGCAGGGACGCAAACAAGTCATCACGCAGATGTCCGACACGATCTCGGCTTTCCAGCGTAAACTTGACCTATGGATGTGCCAAGTGAAACAGGACAATCTTGCCCACTTTCCTGTTTCTCAGAGCATCTCAGCCTCATGTCCAGGTACTTTCTCATGTGCTCAGTTAGCTACCAAACTGAGCCTGTTGATGAATGAGTTTGATCGGCGCTTCTCTGACTTCAGAGCACAGCACTCTGGATTTGCCATCTTTGCTAGTCCTTTCACCACCGACGTGTGCACTGCACCCCAACAACTTCAGATGGAGTTAATAGAGCTTCAAAGCGATAGTGGCCTGAGAGCAAAGTTCCAGGATGTTACAATCCAGGACTTTTACCGTCTACTGCCCCCTGCTTTCATAAAACAGCTTCGACTTCATGCTGCCCGTGTTCTGTCTATGTTTGGGAGCACCTATCTGTGCGAACAGATGTTTTCAATAATGAATCTAAACAAAAACAAGCACAGATCACGCATCACTGACGACAACCTCCACGCTGTTCTACGGATTGCTACAGCACAGGACCTAAAACCAGACATTGACACACTGGCCACGGAAAAACGGTGTCAGACATCTGGTCAGAAAACACATTGGTAAGCATTTGAAAAAACCTAATAATATATAATAAAATGCAATTCAACCAAGAAGAACAATAGTTAAACTATGTGCAATGTAATGATTGTGTTTGCATTTTGTTTTGTGTTTGTTATTTACAGAACATGATCAATGGATGAGGATGGTGGAGAGGGGATCCACATGGTGTGTTCAAGGACAGTCATCAAAAACTAACCTAAAAACTTGACCAATATAGTTGTGGACTGAGACAACCCTTATTTTGTTATTTTGAGTTTATTACATATACTACTTTATATGTGTAGCAATGTATTTAGTGTTTGCAGGTTTTATGTGTTTCTGCAAACAAATGTTTACTGTAATCAAACCATCTCTCATGAGTTGGATGTATGCCCCCTGCAAGGCTGTGTGCAGCCATTTGTTTTTGTAAAATGCTACATCTGTCACACATGTTCTTAGCAGCTCACAATTGTTGGTTTTACAGTTATTTGTTATTTCAAGTTTTGAACAAAGTTAATGTCATAACTTGTGTTTGATGTTATTTTTCTTTATTCACTTGGATAGTTTGATCGTTGATTGATGGAGTAATATGGGTTTCATAACCTGACAAATTAAAAGGATTTATGTTATAATAACAGAGCAACAAGCAAACATATTTTTTACATCTATGCAAATATATATGTAATATTTGTAACTTGAATAAGTAATAAATTCAGAGTTATTTAACATTAAGGAGTAGTTACATTTATTTTACATTGCATTTAGTTACATTGCATTTAGTTACATTTATAAGTTACATCTGGCCCTTTGAGGGCAACGATTATGCTGATGTGGCCCTCGGTGAAAATGAGTTTGACACCCCTGATCTAGGCCCTTTTTGTTTTATGTATACATGTCACACTGTGGGAAACGATATTTCGATATTTCTGGATGTATAACACATGTAGAATTTTTGACAATAAAGCTGAATTTGACTTTCGCGTGCTTTTATTTTAACAAAGCTTTTCATTTTAGCCACACTGAATTGAACTAGAAGTCATGGCTGTGTCAATTACCAGTCTGATATCGTTTTACAAAGATGACAAGAAGAGTGTAGATAGAGGAGAGAACCACTACAAGTCAGGACACGTTACAGTGCAGCCTAGATGAAGGTGTGCTTACCGGTGTTGTCAGGGCTTGCATGAGGGACAAGGTTTATAGGTGAGTAGTGATAGCAAGAGTACCGTTAACCTAGAGTTAATTTATTCACATTAATTCCCATCAACAAATCAATTGTATGTGTCGCATGAAATCTTTATTAGGCAAGGCAAGTTTATTTATATACCACTTTTCAACACAAGGCAATTCAAAGTGCTTTATGAAAGACATTAAGAAAATGGCATTTAAAATCAGTCATTAAAAAGAAAAGCTAATAAAATAAACATTAAAAGAAAAAATACATGGATAAAAGTTACAGTGCAGTCTAAGATATGAATAGTTCAATTAAAAGCAGCGACAAAAAGAAAAGTCTTCAGCCTGGATTTAAAAGTAGTAAGAGTTGCAGTGGACCTGCAGGTTTCTGGGAGTTTGTTCCAGATATTTGGAGCATAATAACTGAACGCTGCTTTACCATGTTTAGTTCTGACTCTGGGAACAGAAAGCTGACCAGTCCCTGAAGACCTGAGAGATCTGGATGGTTCATCATTTAGCAGGAGGTCAGAAATGCATTTTGGTCCTAAACCATTCAGTGCTTTATAAACAGCAGCAGTATTTTGAAATCTATTCTTTGACACACAGGAAGCTAGTGTAAAGACTTCAGAACTGGAGTGATGTGATCCTCTTTCTTAGTGTTAGTAAGGACTCGAGCAGCGGTGTTCTGAATCAGCTTCAGCTTTCCAATAGATTTTTTAGTGAGACCTGTGAAGACACCATTGCAGTAGTCCAGTCTACTGAAGATAAAAGCATGGACACGTTTTTCCAAATCCTGCTGTGACATTAGTCTTTTAATCCTAGCTATGTTCTTTAGGTGATAGTAAGCTGATTTAGTAACTGTTTTAATGTGACTGTTGAAACCAATAACTAATTTAACCCGCTGACAAGAGAGCCCACCTCCGAAGATCGTGACTGGCTGAGGGACAGACTCGGGGGTAGGTTCTCAGGAATTTCTTGGCTTCTCTCCTCTGAGCCAGAAGAGGAACACTACAGCTTGGAAACACTTACTGTTCCTGAAATTATCAAATCTGTTGGGCATCAGGGACCTGAGGCAATTGTGGCAAGCATGGCATTGTCTGAAGAGCAACAGAGGGCAATTCAGGTGGCTACCACTGGTCAGCGAACCAACCCAAACTGGCATTTGTTCAGGAAAGGAAGGTCGACTGCCAGCAACTTTGGAGCTGTCCTGAGGTCAAAGCGTGTGACTGCTTCCTTTATTGCCAGGGTGCTAGGGCAACAACAGGCCCTTGATGGTGTTTTGTCTGTACAGTGGGGGACTATGAATGAATGTGAGGGCGTCAGGGCATTCACCACTGCAACTCAGATGCAGGTCCATGAGTCAGATTTGTGGCTCTCCCTATCAGGATTGTTGGGGGCATCTCCAGATGGTCTGGTAGGGTCTCCCGCTGTGCTGGAGTTAAAGTGTCCCTACGGAGCCAGGGAAATGACAATTAGTGAAGCATTGCAAATCAAGGGCTTCTGTGTCAGTAAGGAAGGAGAAACATTCAGCCTGCGTGAGGAACATCCTTACTGGCACCAAGTGCAAGGTCTGCTTCACCTCACTGCAAGAAAGAAGAAGAAATCAAAAAATTGTGAATTTTTTTTAATTTACATTTACTCGCCTTTGCAATGTTGTGGTTGTTAGAGTGTTAGGTTTTCTGTCAGCTCGTCTGTTGGGAAGATATAAAATATTAGTTTCATGGAAGTCACACCGTCACATATAAGAGCATTAAGACATACAGTACATAGGCTAAAACAAAACATCTAAAAATATAACCTTGCACTTCGATAAGTCTCGGGAACATTTTCACTATTTTGACATTTTTATAGATGAAAATTGAACTAAAGAAATAAATTGTAGATTAATCCATATTGAAAATAGGTGTCAGCTGCTACACTAATTATAATAGTTATATTTCTTAATCAATTAAGATAAGATATTACTGTATTGATCCCAATTTGGGAAATGTTTGTGTTGCAGCAGCATAACAAGAAAAACAAAATATAAGTTATTATATATACAAAAGTATGTGAGGGATGGAATATTAAATTGAATATAAATGTAAAATGTACATGTGATTTTACGTCCAAGAGAAGCTATGGAGCAGAGAGTTCTCTGCCAGCCAGAGGTGATTTGTTATTAGTTCAATATGTCAAACTGATTTCCCTGAGTACAATCTTTAGTTACATGGTGAAACGTTATGCTGCTTGTACAAATTAGACTTATCATATAAGCCACGCAGGTTTTAAGGATGTATTCATTATCTTTACTTATGTTGCGGTCTTTTCAGCAGCGCCATCTCTAAAACGGCGATACAGTCACTACCCATCATTTACATTTCACCGTGACATGGACAAAAATGTAACGTCAGCTTACCTCATGACACGAATCCAGACTCTCCTTTGGAAAACATCGGCCGGAAAACGATAGAACAAGCACGTTTCATGCGAAGACCTGTGGCTGCAACCCGGAGCAAAGCAACAAACCATTGCGTAGCTAACTAGTAGCGCTAACGTTAGCTAACGAAACGAACTGCCGAGTAAAATTGGAAAACACTGGTAATTAATTATTCTATAATTTGTAAAACTACGGTGTTAAAAACGACAATTTCAAAAATGCAGATTCTAATGGTCAGATATAGATATACAGATACTAAAGATAGGCAGGTACTTGCTTTCAAGAAGAACACAGGGGAAAACAAACTTAGCGGGAGTGTTTACGTGTTCGGCGTAATGACGTAAAACGGCCTCGACAATTTCTGTAGTCCTATTCAGCCACTCGGTAACAACCATCGTTTTTATCCGACACGTAAACTCTTCAAAAATCCCCAGTGGGGTCACTGCTGATGTATTTAATGTCGTAGAACAAAACGTGATTTATCTCTTAAATTTGTGTCAACCACAGACCTTATTTCGAGCTATTTTTCAAAACCCTATGGAAAAAATGCATTGGTTTTTGAGGAATGAACCGGAAGTGCTAAAAATGCTAACTTACTTCCGGGTTTTACGACGCGTCACTGCGGTTCTCTATGGCCAACACGCAGGAGAACACGCCGACGCAACAGCGTGAGCAGAGATATACTGCGCAAAATATACAGATAGCAGGAGACAGAGGACAGCCATGGTCAGATAGGAAAACATTCGGGAGCTATCTGGATCAGTCTTATGCGACAATGGAAACTGAACTAAAGAGAACATTTAAAACTTTAGCAGTCTGCGTGATCTGCCTGCAGGGAGGGGCGGGCCGGCCCTGCAAGTAAAGTAACGAGTAAAGTAACGAGTTTATGTAGAGAGTAACGAAGTAGTTGTTAGAAATTAAAATCAATGTTTTAATGGGGAAATGTAGTTTAAACATGCCGTCAGTTTTAATGCTCTTTTATACTGAAAAACCAGAAATTCTTGTGCACAAGCAGTTAAGCTTTTATTCTGAAAATCCTTCATCTACGGTTAGCATTTAGCATGTGGCTAATATACGATTTCCTGAAGAGGTGAATTTAGTAGCGAAATGATATAGAGTGGTGCAAACCGAAGCCTACTGACTTAACACTACAACTATAGATGTCGAGATACTACCATGCTGAATATTAAATGAAGGTACAGTTTATTTGAATACATTATTGTTTACAGACGAGAGTAGCATGTGACAACATCCGGAATGACCGGAAACCAAACGAGCCGAGAAGTATTGTTTAGTATTGATTACAGCGTTTAGAATGTGTTAAATGAAAAGTGATGAAAGAGAATATGAGGAGAAAAGGCGTGTTAAGCATATATTGAATGTGAAAAGAACCTATCCTCTGTTTAAATGCAATAACGGACATTGGAGACGAGGTGAGCCGGCTGGCGGGGAGGAGGCAGCAGAGGATATATAACAGCACCGGAGGAGAGATCCATTCTCTTCTCTAACCCTATCGAGGAGCGGATCACAGCTGTTTGTCTGACTGAACAATATCATGCTTGTGACCAACCCGCGCCTTTTTTAATTAAAGTACCCAATTGAACTTTCACAGAGACTCCATTTCGTCTCCGTTTAAAGCTTCTCTCCTGGTCGGGAGAATAACGAACACAGTTAACAATCTGGTGAATTCCCTGACGTGATCCCGCTGACCGAGGAGAGAAAACCAACCGGCTGTTTCCTGGAGACGCTTGCAGCCATTCGACACACAAGAGCTCAAATCAATCGGTAAGAAGATGCCTGTTATGACAAAGATTCTTCACTAGTTAAACTAGGCAAAGTTAGATTTGTGTGTTTGACGCCAGCCGGCTGATCCTGAAAATAGCTGTGCATTTTAATGTTAAAACAACCCAAATTGATAAAATAATCACTCTAAAACCACGAGGCGTTGTTTTGTCACAAGCAGGGTGAGTTCACACTTTCTTTTGTTCCATTAACCCTGCATGCTATTAACCACGTGTGGGTGTTGAATTTTAAATATATAGTGTGTGGACATTGTACTTCGGATAGGTGCCTTGCTGCTTTCACATAGGTGTCTCTTGTTACGTTAATAGTTAGTTAGCCTATGACGTAAGGGTATATAGCCCATTTGACGATTTTTGTTAAGATCTGGAGACATAGCGAATCGGTTAAGGGCCGAGTAAGTGAAAACCAGCGGGGCATAGTGAATCAACTCAGGGTTAAGACCGAAGTCAGTGCTTTAAAGAAAGTCCTTTTCAAGAAAGGCTTAGTTAAGGTCTAAGCCTTTATCAGTGGTTAAAACTGTTCTGTTTAAAAAAAGATAAATGGGTTACGGTAATCGGAGTTACAGCAGCAGTGCAGTAATAAGACGACGGTCTATTATCAGTGGCTGATAGGTCTCCATATTGGTCCCGGTTTGGCGTGTCCAAATAGCAACAGTTAACCATAGTCGACTATAAAGTCAAATATTACGTGAACAGGTTTATAGCTAGTGCGTAAGGGTCCCTAACTTTAAGTGATGATATCAATAAGATAAAGCCCATTTTTTCATAGTAAACTAGATAGAAATGTTGTTATTTTAAACTAAGCGTTGTTTTGGCTTGGATTTCAGGGTTTATAATACCACACCAGTGGTTTACTTTGTTACGGTTCGTTTAAAGATCACCTCGCCATTGTTTAAACTCCCACCTGAGAGCCGCATGGACAAATCTCTTTGTCTACAGGTCAGAGTGCGAAATAATCGGGTGCCATCTTGTTTACACCCCACATCAGTGTGCGAAAAAGTGCACGTCCCACCGTCCGGGACGTGTTATTTACAACATCGGACAAGTAGATATTTCAATTCACTTGTCCGGTGGACAAGTGACGTTTTTCGCCGCTAATTAATGACAAATTATTGATAAATTCAGCTTACAAAAGGCATGACTCATTCGCAAATTGTCCGTGTCCGCCGTTGTTGTTTGCGACCGCTTTACGTTTCCTTTTTGCTCACTTACGTCGTGTCGTAAAACTGTGTGAAAATGTAAAATACAATGGCGAAGAAGAAGGTTCTAGTGGCCCCAAGAGGGCAACAAAAGATTTCTTTCTTTTCTAAGAAGGTTTGTACACATCATTCTCACAGTTGTAAAATGGTATGTTAAGTTAACAAGGAAAATAATTGAAATAAATTCTGTCAGAAAATAGTGGATTAAGGGCTTGAAAGGGGACTCTACAATTTAAGATAAAATAAGATGGACTTTTATTAATCCCTGTGGGGAAATTCAGTAGGCCTAGTTCAAACAGCAACAGGGTAAGGGTGAAAAACAGGACAGCACAGATTCACACAGGTTAATCAAATCAAAAATAAAATCAAAGATACAAATAAATATAATGAAAAACTATGAAATAAGAAATTAATAAAAAATAATAATAAAAAAGCGGTATGTAAAATAATTTTAGAAAAAAAGGGGGGGGATTGAAAGGGGGGTCTATTATTATGTACCAAGGGGCTTGAAAGGGGGCATATCAAATTATTTCAGAAAAAACCCCCCAAAAATGCAGAAAGGTTCTATAATCTATAATTTTTCTGCAAGAACAGGAGTCTGAACAACAGCCTGAACATGCTGAAACGAGTCCTCAGAAAGTCCCAGAGTGTGAGCAGAACGATGACTCCCCCAGTCACGAGAAAGCCTCTGCTAAAAGGCCATGTTCAGTTATCTCACCAATGGCTGGTCCATCTAAAAAGGCCAAGAGTGACATCGCCCTGACACCCAAGAGGAAAAGAATATTTATTGAGACTTGGAAAACCCAGTTTCCGTGGGTAAGATGTGTGGATGACATCATGTTCTGTGAGGTCTGCAGAGAATATACATCCATTGCTGACCACAACAGTCAACTGTACAAGGGTGTCACAGGGTCAAAACGCATTGAGACACTTCAGTCACACGAGTCCAGCAAATATCACCTTCTCTGCATTCAAAGGAAAGAGGTCACAGAGAAAGGCACAGGGCCAATGTTTGTGGCTCTCAAGAAGCAGGCAGAAGATATGGACTACCAACTGAAACCCATGTTCAACACAGCGTTTTATGTCGCCAAACAAAAGCTGCCTTTCCGTTCGTTTGAGGGCCTCATCGAACTTCAAGAGAAGAATGGCATCAAAATGCCGACACAGTATCGGAACGACAAGGGGTGCAAGGCATTTGTGCAGGCCATTGCAGAAGTCGAGAAGGACAGAGTTTCCGAAGACCTCAAGACTTCAAGATTCTTCGCTCTGATGGGGGATGGATCCACGGATATATCTGTGACAGAACAGGAGAATGTATATGTTAGGTAATTATTATTTTTAATTCTTTTGTAAGTGCATATATTGTCTTATTTAAGTTACATTTTATCTCCAAAAGGGCCTTTTGTTTGAGTCATTAATTCACAATCATTTTATTGATGCATTATATTTGTTTTAATTTTCAGTTAACTTAAAAGTTTGTAACAGGTAAAGTATATAAATAAATTGTTTAAAGCAAATGAAGGTGAAGTTGCTTTTTAGTGTTCTTAGTCTAAAAAAAGGTGAAGGCAACACTGGTGTGGGAAGGTTTATATAAGCCAAATCATTTTACATTTTTTTATTGCACTTTATTGATGTACTTTATTTATTTTCTATCTTCAGGTATGTCAAAGATGGACTTCCAACCACAGAGTTCATTGACATCATGGCTGTAAAGTCAGCTGATGCTAATGGTGTGCTGGCAGCCCTCCTCGAGGCACTACATCATGTTGACCTAACAGATGGAGACATAAAGAAGAAAATAATAGCCTGCACATTTGATGGTGCCAGCGTTAACCAAGGTGCCAAGGGAGGAGTTATTGTGAAGTTGAGGGAATTGTTGGGGCATGTGCTCATTTCGATTTGGTGTGCTCCACATAAGCTGGAGCTGTCGCTCCTAGATGCCACCAAAGCCACTGACTTCATTGACATCGTAGAGAAAGGAGTGGACCCTATCTACAGATTCTACTATGGATCTGGTAAACGTAGGAGGGAGGTGAATGCCATATCAGCCGTTATAGACGAGGATCCTGTCTATTTCTCAGCACCCTGTGGCACTAGGTGGATGGCGTCAAGACTCCGGGCATACAAAGCCGTCATAAAAAATTACAACTCTGTCATCCTACACATGGAAGAGGCTTCAAACAGAAAAACAGAAGAAGGAGCTAAGTGTGTGGGGTACTTGAAGGTACTGAAGTCTGCAAAGTTTGTTGATGGGCTCCACTTTATGGTAGATGTCTTAGAAGTGTTGGCCAACGTGAGTCTGGCATTCCAGAGTAATGATCTGTTCATTTATGATGTTGATGTAAAGTTGTGTGAGGCCAGGATCAAGTTGGAAGGCCTTAAGCATAATAGAGGTGATGTCTACACTGGCTACATGGCAACCTGCAAGGATGGCAAGTTTGACAGTAAGAACAATGGACACATCACTTCACTGAAAGGAACAGGTATTCCAGAAACAGTGAAGAATTCCTTCTTGGAGAATTCTGTGAAGTTCCTAGAAAAGAGATTTTCCTTCCTGAAGGATACCCCTTTCAGTGATTTCCATGTTCTTGACCCCAGGAACGTCCCAAGATCAGATGCACAACTAGCTACATATGGTGATGTTCAGGTTATGAACATGGTGAACCACTTCGAGTCTGTTCTCAGTGAGGAGGAGGTAACCAACATCCCTAGACAGTGGCCAGCTCTCAAGGCCAGACTGAAGTACAGGCAGAGGCAGCCCCCCAAGGAGGTCATAAGTGACCTTCTCACTGAGAACCACCCAGATGTGAAGGACGTCCTGGTTCTGGTGTACATCATGGTCACCCTTTCTCCCTCCTCTGCTGCCGTGGAGCGTGGATTTTCCCTCATGAACCTCATAAAAACATCCAGAAAATCCCAGATGACCAATGAAACTCTGGGGTCACTCATGAGGGTCAGCCACATCACCACCACAGTGGCAGAGTTTGACCCAGAGCCAGCCATCCAGAAATGGAAAACCTCTGCTAAGACCAAGAGGTATGTCAAAGCTGCCCCAAAGCCAGCTGCAGTGAACAGCAACTTACCTGTGCCTGCTGCCCCACAGCCAGCTCGAGAGACAGCTGCAGTGAACAACCACCCTGAGCCTGAAGCCATACATTGCTGCTAGCAGGTCTACTAGTCCCACAGAGGAGAAAACATTATATTGTTAGTACTTAGTTGTTTTATCTTATTATTTTATATCTGACATTCATTTGATGTGCCTTGATGGTAGAAGTTCAGAAACCAGACACTGTGAACAATATGAACAAATAAACAATAAAATGTGTACCTACAGTAACCCAGATTCTTGTATGCTTTATGTTGATATTTAATCATATTTAAAATAGGTGCAGCAATGCATGCACAAAGTATAGCTATGGACAAGTGAAAAATTTATTCGGACAAGTAAATTGCCAAACTCACTTGTCCATGGACAAGTACTCTCTAAAAACTTTTTCTCACACTGCACATGTGGAAAAACAAAGACAGGGCAATCGCCATTTCGTGAAATGCAAATTCAATTTGCTCCTTTTGCTTTGAATTTGCACTTACACAGAGCATCCACCAATTAGAAGTAGCAGAGTAGAACATTTAGCAGACTATTTTTGTAATTATGAGAAGGATACAGATTACAAGTGATGTTGTTCCCCCACACAGAAAACTATTGTGTCCACACAACTAGTGAGGTCAAGAAGACGGGCTTCCACCCAAAATATGCAAGGGGCGGCGATACACCTGACGTGAAGCTGTCCAGACCTGAAAACAGAAACTCGATTCTGCTGTGGTGAAGTCTGGCTACAAAGGGAGGTGTCCGATAGGGTCGCTTGTCTCAAACCAGTGAATAAGTCAACAAGAACCCAGCAGAACTAGAGAGTGACTGTTAGTGGGAGAACTGTGACGGAGCGACAGAGACTGGCCCAACATTTTCCAGCCAGTACATAGATAGACCCCGTCAGAAGACCGGGGCTGTGTTTAAAGGGGAACTTCATTTATTCTTAGCCAGAAGTGCAGTTTTTAATAAAACAATTATGTGATTTATGGAGTCAGATTACATTTTTCTCATAAACACAATTTTATAATCGGTCTGAAGTGTCTGTTTTAAGGCATGAGCCGCAGATTAAATAACATAACACTGATGAAGAAGTTGTAGGGTTTTTACAACAGTTTCAAGAATCAGTCTTTATTTATTTATTCTTGAGTAACTTTACTGATTTATAGTGTAGTGCGTAAGGCAATATCTCATTTGAGTGAGGGGCACCAGCCCTTCATGCAGGTCACTCTCTGTGAGAATAGTTCATATTTTCCCTCCAGTTTGGAGAATGATTATTTTATCATATGTTAGTTCAGCAGTGTCAACCAATCCTCTAATCCTAGAGTTATCGAGACGCATTAGCGACACCAGGGGTATTGTTTTTCGCAGCAACGATGATGCATAATACCATGACAAAAGCCATTATTGAAACAAGTAAACTATTAGAAGTGCTAATGGGAAATGTTTTGTGAATATGCATTTATGCCATCAGAAAGCCATACATCATATGATATTTTTGTACGCCTTGTGGGTACACGGAGAAGTTATATTTATTTAATGCAACGTTATGGGTTTTACATGTCCTGTTCAGAATAGGGTAATCATTGCAATGTTAATTGAGCATTTTATGCTCAAAGGAGGGAGTGTCATGATTATACAGATATGTTGATTTCAGTGACGTAGTTAATAAATAATAACATGTAGTTGACAATAGGTCTCATAACAACAAGAGGTATGCCAAAGCTTGGGCCTTCTCCAAGGAGGGAGTGGTCCAGTTTTAGATATTAGACAAATAGAAGTGGATGAATATGTCAGAACTCTGAGTAATATTATGCAAGTTTTGTCTACACAGCAGGCTAGGAAAACTACAGAGATACCAGACGAGACACCAGAAGAGACTGCTGTTCGGCCAGGTGATTGGGTGAGGGTGAAGGTTCACAAAAGACAGTGGGCTCATCCCCGGTGGACGGAAGCGTGAAAGGTTGTAACAAACTTCACACGCGCTCCGGTTTAAAGGTAAAGAAAAAGGAGCAAATTGACACCACCTCACACATTGTCACCCTTCACTGGCGACTTCCAGAACATTATTGGGAGTTAGGACTGATTTGGCAGAGCTGGAACAAAACAATAAATAGAAATAAGATAAAGATAGAAACAGCTCAAAAGACAAATTGTCTATAGATTTTTATAGATTGTACATTAATGTGAAAACATATTTTTTTGTTTTACATTTGAAAAAGAGTCCAATTTTTTGTATGTTATTTTTGTACTCATTATTTAAATTCTGTAACGGACACAACCAGGGATAAAATAGAGATGATGACGAGAACAAAGCCAAACCAATTGTGGGGTCCCCTAGGGATAAGAGTCAGAATAGCATTGTTGATTGTGCTCATTACACTTGGCACCTTGTTGGTTGGATGGGGAGTACAATATCAAGTAAAACATGGAACCATTAGTTCACTCATAGAGAATGCCCACATCACTAACAAGACTCCAGCTATGTTTCACAGACTTTCACTTATCCTCAGAGCCAAAAGATCAGCTGAGCAACAAGAGGAGGAGTTAGAAATACTCGTTCCCAAACAAGAGGCGGTTATAATCAAGATGATTCACCCCCCTATATGCAGTTCTTGTATCAAATGATGAGATGGGTTTAAGTGATCGGGATATGTAAGTGATGGGGATTTACAGATTAGGGGAATCTCTAAATACACTGGATCCATGTTTTAGTCTGTACCAGAAACACTCCCTGTTAAGTTTATGAACAACCGACCGGTGACCTGAGTAGAATTATTGAAAAATGATTACAGTTGAAACAGGCTACTAACCCAAAAGTACAGCTTTGTACGTACAAACTCTATGAACAAAATTTCCTAGCAGACAGTGGCGACATTGCAGATATGTCCAGTCACCAAAGTTACTTATGTTCTAAATAACAGTGATATTTAAAGTGATGGAGAAAATATGGAGACGTTCCTTTATAGTGTGTGAAATATGTGGTGCTTGAAGCATCTAGGTATTTAAATGTATGGAAGAAAGTGGTTTCCTGAAAGAGTTAATTGGAGTAAACATGTTACAGTGGGTGAAAACAATGTTTAGGGATATGGTACAATTATTAGAAAACATTAACTGGGCTTAGATGACATTTAACATCAAAGAAAGATAGTATGGTTAGGAAAATAGAGTGGGAAAGATTGGATTTATTTTACCTCAGTGTGTTAACTATAGATAATGCGTCCCGAGATCTCTCTCTCTCTATCTCCGCCTGTCAGAACGCTACGACCCCAACTTCCAAGCAGACAAAAGACCTCACCACGGAAGACTCCTCCTCCTCCATCGAACAGACAGAGAAGCAGAGCTGAACCAACAATGACAAGACTTTATCCAGAACCATCTCCACCTGAGGAATCCAGAACTACAGGTGACATAAAAGGCACACTCTCATCGGTCCCCCACAGGACATGAAGTTCCAAGCTGAGCCACAAGATTTGGACACAAGAGCAGAGTGTGGGACATGAGAGCGGAATACGCCTTCCATGCAACAAAGTAGAGACTGTAAAGGAGGAGATGAAAAGCAAAGCAGATGGGACACTGAAAAGAGTTACAGCGGAAGGATCCAAGCGCAGATGGACTGAGGAGAAGGTGAACGGAGGAGAAGACAGGCCGGAGGAGTTGGCATGGTCCGGCAGAACGTGAGGGGGTCATGGCTTGACAACCAGAGGGGGAGAGAAGGAAAACGGGAGTGAGTGAGTTTACACATAAACACACTTATTCACCAACGAGAAATACGTAAAGAAAAAGGTTTATTAGCCATGAATTAATCAATTGGTGAATTTATAAAGTAAGAAAGAGGAAACTATTAAATAACCCTAAAAAACACACTGAGGGTAGAACATATTATTCAATCTTTTCATCATATGAACAAATTATTCTTTAAGAGTTTTTTTATTCATGTGTGAATTTGGGTAAGATTTAATTTGTTACAGTATAGACCTACAGTTTAAAGGGATGGTTTTAGTAACCACTCTATAAAAGCAGACAAATCTTTATTTGTATGGAAAATGTTAAAGGTAGAGCTAGTACCAAGCCAAAGATAGTATTCCAATCTAGAGTATTGATATCTCCATTGTAGCATGGTTATTACCTCAGGAGGGAAGATTAAGGTGGAAATAACAGTTGTTTTTTGTCCAAGATGTAGAGTTTTAAAAAGACAAAAGAGAGATTGCACATTTTAATTTAAAAAAAACTAATATAATTGGGAGTAATACATGGGGGGCCTTGGATCACTCATTGTGATGGTGCATATTTTACAACAAATATCGTTCAGGGAGAAGGGGTCGCTCGATCTACCCTGCAGATGTTTTAAATCTTACTTGCAGCTTCAGAGGGAGCGCACGGCACCAGAGTATGAGTTTTAAAAGACAAGCGCCACCAGCTCCTAAAGGTCATCCATTCAATCAGTGATGACCTGACTTTTAGAGATGTTATTTAAAGGGACAAACATATCTGCCATAGGTGTAAATTCCTGAATTGAACTGCAAACCATTAATGAAATGACTTCTGTTTTAAAGTTCTTGTTAAAGGAGGGAGTAATTATCACATGCTCTAGCACCCAAGGTTCCACACACTGTTAAAGGGGTTAGCATAGCTATTTAAGTAGACAAGAATTGAAAATAAATTAGTATAATGAGTTATTGATATTCCACTGGTTCTCACACCATTTCAGGGACTTTATCACTGCATTAGAACAGACCACCCAAAGGTAATGAGAAGGAACTTTTAAGTGATGAAACTCTACAACTGTTGTAACTGACCAAAATCTTCTCCCAGAAATGACTGTCTAGAATGCCGCACCCCAGAGTAGAACGTACCGATTGATCACGACGGCCCCTTCTAGAGAACATATTACTTTCATACCTTAAATGGTATGAAAGGAGGGAGGGTACATTTCTCATGAGGAGATAATTACAAATGCTAGCAGAACAAGACGACCAACCCCCGTATTCAGATGTTGATGACAATGATGAGTTAGTTTAAATGATATGGATGTTCGGAGATGAGATTGATCAATGAATGTCCAGCTGATGTGATTCTTTACATTATGAAATCATGTGAAGAAGTGAGCAAAATAAAATGCTAAAATGGAGTGAATCCATTTCAATTTACTTTACACTATTCCAAGATAGTTTATTTTTATTTTCAATTTACTTTGCCAATCCAAGATATTTTATTTTATTCTTTATTACTTTATACTATTCTAATATGGTGGATCTCATGTTGTAAAAATCATTGCTATTTTAAAATGGTTTGTTTCTTTTCACTTTGTAAAAACAAGTGCCTTAACACTGAGCGTGGTATGAGAACGGTTTCTGTGAAAGGAGGGACGAAGAAATGTTCTGATACCAAGCCATTGCTGCTATTTTGAAGAATGATATTGAATGTAAACACTATAAGTTATGCAAAAGGGAAAACTTTTATGTTTGAACACAGACAAGAATTTATTTTGTATTTTTGTAAAGCTGGCTGTAAAACCATTCCATTTGATTGTATGTTTGTTAATATGAGATATGTAATATGCAAAGTTCAGATGAAAAACTCATTGATTTCAGTATTATACACACCTTTTAGGTATGTAAGGAGGGACTGTTAGAAATTAAAATCAATGTTTTAATGGGGAAATGTAGTTTAAACATCCCGTCAGTTTTAATGCTCTTTTATACTGAAAACCCAGAAATTCTTGTGCACAAGCAGTTAAGCTTTTATTCTGAAACTCCTTCATCTACGGTTAGCATTTAGCATGTGGCTAATATACGATTTCCTGAAGAGGTGAATTTAGTAGCGAAATGATATAGAGTGGTGCAAACCGAAGCCTACTGACTTAACACTACAACTATAGATGTCGAGATACTACCATGCTGAATATTAAATGAAGGTACAGTTTATTTGAATACATTATTGTTTACAGACGAGAGTAGCATGTGACAACATCCGGAATGACCGGAAACCAAACGAGCCGAGAAGTATTATTTAGAGTATTGATTACAGCGTTTAGAATGTGTTAAATGAAAAGTGATGAAAGAGAATATGAGGAGAAACGGCGTGTTAAGCATATATTGAATGTGAAAAGAACCTATCCTCTGTTTAAATGCAATAACGGACATTGGAGACGAGGTGAGCCGGCTGGCGGGGAGGAGCCAGCAGAGGATATATAACAGCACCGGAGGAGAGATCCATTCTCTTCTCTTCCCTATCGAGGAGCGGATCACAGCTGTTTGTCTGACTGAACAATATCATGCTTGTGACCAACCCGCGCCTTTTTTAATTAAAGTACCCAATTGAACTTTCACAGAGACTCCATTTAGTCTCCTTTTAAAGCTTCTCTCCTGGTCTGGAGAATAACGAACACAGTTAACATAGTGTAATATATTACTTTTTTTTAATAATAATATGTAATATGTAATACATTACTTTTTTTTAGTAACGACCCCATCTCTGGAAGTGTCCTACTTGGGTTGCCGTCCGGAATTGTCCAATATGGCGGACCATCTCGCACATGCACTCTGCAGATCGGGCAGAGCTGCAGATCGGGTAGTGACAGTTTGCATGGATGTATAATAAGAAGAGTGGTTTGTGGTCTGTATCGCTCGAAATGTCCCTTATAGGCCTAAGTCTGTTTCAGGTGACTTTATTTACGGCTAAAAAGCCCAAGATTATAGAATCAAACGAATAAATAAAAAAATATATAATTGTGTGTTATTGTTGAGTAAATAACAGAGTGTTATTTAGAAAAGAATAACAAATTAGAAGGAAAAAAAGATTTAAAAAAATACAGATTTCAGTATTTTGAGGCTCTGAGCCCCATTTCTTTTCCTCACAGATGGCAAAAAAAGTCAGACATTATACGATTTAAAATAAATAAAAAGATAAAACACCGGCATGTAATTTATGTTAGAATAAATAGAATGGTTTTGAATAATATGAGTAAAATCTACGTCACTTTACAGCCCCGCCCACTTTTGGGGAAACCAACGCTGTCATTTGAACGGCGATCAAGCCTGAAGCCACAGAGATCTTCTTTTACTGTCCTTTCTTCTTAGAGGAAGTACAGAAACACGTAACTCTGGATTTGTTTTAATATTTATCTTTAAGTATCTTTTTGGCATGATACAACTATTATTTTCTGCCTCGCTCATGAGAGTAACAGCTGGCGAAATTACAGCCTCGCCTACTGATTTCAAATGTGTGCTCTAAAATGATATTTATAAATGACTATTATCATTATCATAAGGAAGACAATAAATGGCAAAGATATGTAGAAAATAAATGTATTTGAGATACGTTCATAACGAACGTAACATGGGAGAAAATACGTTTCTAGCTAAACGTAATTGAGAATGCAGTTTAGTTCTGTGGGAACGTAATTTTTAGGAGACATGGTTGTGCTAGATGACCAATAGAGGAGAATTTAATGTCAAACTCACATTTTTTTAGTGAACGAATGTAGAGGTAATAATGAAATTAATATTGGGATTTGCCCTTAGAGTTTTGCGATAATGTTTAAACAGTCAAATTGAGCATTTATTAAAACTACAAATGGAACATATGTAACAATGTCAGAAAACAGTTATTAACAGTTGTGATAGCTTTCTCCAATTGTTAATATAGTGTCTTTATGTATGTTACATTGATGTTAAACCGTTCACACACTTAATTTGTGTTGCTTTTTTACACTGATACTTTTGGCCAACTACACAAAAAGGCCACAAGATGACACTGTTGCTCAATTCTTTAGATTTTATATATTTTGTTTTAATTTTATGAATCTGCATAGTTACTAGCAACGAAAGCTGTCGAAAAATGTCCAGGAGTAAAAAATACAGTATTTTATTTAAGAATGTAGTGAAGTATAAAGTAATATGACATTGAAATACACTGCTCATACTGTATAACCTGGTTTGAAGGTAGAAGAAAAATCACAACATGCAGAATACTCCATCGTCTCTAGGCCCTTATTTTGTATAAGGGAAAACTCCAAACTAACAACAAAACAGTAGAAGTAAGGCAATACAATAGTACAGTATGGGTAGGCAATATTGACACTATTATTTTGGTTTGTATTTTTTATAATATATGATATATATTCTATAAAATGTTTATTGATAAAATAGTTAGGATCATCTGTTTTGACACATCCAGTGAAATGAATAACACCGTAAGGTTTAAATCCACGATTATCACCCTGAATGAAGGTCCAATTAAACCAGTCATAATAAAGGGAAATATCATAAAACAATACGGCAGGAAGATTAACATCGTCTCACGGTACATTTTATATATATTGTCATACAGCCCAACCCTGCAATGAGCATCCTATATAGAAATAAATCATAGTTTTGCAAATATAGACGGAATGAGGAAGCAAACTAAGTGCAATAAATGACAAGGGCTTCAGGGAAATTGTAAATGCTACCGACACTTTGGTAATAGTTGCAGCTCTAATATAGTGAGTTATGTATCAGTAGATTTTTGGTATTAAATGGATATTGAAGTGTGTGACTGTGTGAGATACGCTTCTTCAAATATTCCCTTAGATGAATTATCTCAGGGTTTTGCAAAAAAAAGAATCTGTCCTAGTGATAATTGTTGAAGAATTGGATAAGCAACTCCATATCTAACTGAATTCAAATCTCTGCTGAATTATTATGTTGGATCAGTAAAATGGCACAATGACACACAATAAACACAACATGTAATTGATTTCAAATTAAGAAGAAACACTTTTTTATTAACCCAATCTCAACAGCAACAGAGTAGAAACATTGTTGTAGGTTTTCCTCAAAAGTCCCATGATGACAAATCACAACATTTTCACACCATGACCATAAACAGAAATATACCCTGACTTAACCACATTCATACAGATGGTTACATTGAAGGAAGCAAGCTATATTTTATAAATACAGTATGAATAGTAATATATAATGGTAATAGTAATGATATTGATTTCATATTGATAGATTAAAAACAAAAACATACACCCAAAACAATCTAATATCTAATCAGGTTACCACATTAATTCACACGATAGATATCTTAAACAAACACCACTAAATATTTAAAATCCCTAAATCACACCTAACATTACATTTCAATTAGCCATAATATGGTATTAAACAGTGATTCTTAATTAAAGCTGATTTGAAATGATCACATTTGCACTTAGATTAATGTATAATATTAAACAGGGCTCTAAAAACTGCATATATGGCCCAATTGTGCATAATGCATCCTAATTCACTTTTAAGTCGTTAAGTAACATACTTGATCAAATTTCTCGATCACCTTCAATCAGTATGAACCAAGGAGTGCCAGGAAGTGTTTACTTTATTTTTTCAGGTTTAACTTCCATTTTCCCAAACTTTGATTCATCAAGATGCTGTGACGGGTAAGTCAGTCCAATTATGGACAAGAAAATCTACAAGAGATTGTACAGTGCAATCAGAGAGATACAGTATGTCCACACTGCATGTAAATAAAGAAAGACAAGTGTATCAGCATTACCAAGAGCAGAGCTGCAACTATCTTTACTGAAGCATGGTGCTCGTCTACAGTGGAGCTACATTATTAGTAGCTTGACAGAAAAATAGATCCAGCTTCTCACTTCTCACTTTACTTAAAGACGTAACCTTTGTCTTTATTACAGACATTTCCCCCATTTTCTTAAATTATAATAGTAGACTAATTGAGGAAGTAATCGCTACTTAATCAATGATTCAAATAATCATTAAGCAGCAGGCATAGATGGTTTTAACTCCAGAGCTAAGATCAATGTGCAATTGAACTGCAATTGTATCCTTGAGATCTGACGAGATGTAACGAAAGTAATTACTCATCCTTACCTGCTCATGTCCATATACTAAAACTCATATTGTTCATATTTTATACTGTACTACTATGATATAATATCACTGCCGTTTAATAAAACTTCCTGCCCTATTTAAAAACAATTATTTATTTGGCAGTTGTAGTGGAGACAGATATGTTTGTAAAGAGAGTATGGGAATGACTTGCAGTAGAGGGGCCATCTCCTTTTCCAGACTTTCCAATCAAACTAGAGGGTTTTTCTTACCCCCCAAGTGGTCCAGCCAACTAGGAAGCAAACTAAGATTTGCTGCTCAGGACATTTTACTTAGATTTGACAACTAACTACTCGGCTATAGGCAGTTCGATACATTCTATTTTTAATATCTTGGATATAAATATTACCTGGAAACGTGTCATTGCTCACTTCGATCCACTGTTCCAATTGTTTCCTGGCAGCTTCCAGACTTTCAGGATCAATTTTTTTGCTGTAAACCCTGAAGAGCGTCTCAGAGAACTGCACTGGGAGAAGCTTGGAAACCTGACAAGAATAATAGCAGCATAAATATAATAAAAAATGACATAACTGAGGTTTCCCTAAAGAGAAATACACAAAAGCTCACACAAAAAAAGATGAAGATTGAGATTTTTGTCATCATTGTTCTGACCTTTTCTCTCCTGATTTTGAATGTTTGGGTAGGGTTTTTCTTGCTGTAGAAGTCCATACTCTTGATGGGGTCCTTCGCCCCACTCCCATAGTCCATAGTAGCAGACTAAAGAGAAGGTTGAGACAGAAGCCTTTTCTTAATTCAAAAGTAAATCAACGGCTTGATGATTGTCTGGCTTGATGATTGTCTTGGTTTGATGATTTTCTCACTTTTAAACTTCAGGTCAATAACCTGCTTCAAAAGTTGAGGGTTAGACTAGGTTTCTTTTTCAGAAACAAGTCCTGTTTCTCTTTTGAAGCCAGGAAAAGGCTAGTCACTGTGACCTTTTTACCTGTGCTGGACTATGGTGATTTGTTGTATATGAATGCACCTGCCCATTGCCTGAACAAGTTAGATGCCGCCTATCACAGTGCACTGAGATTTGTCACAAATTGTAAAGCACTTACATCGCATGTCTGAGATCTGAGATCGCATGTCTGAGATCGCATGATGTAGACTTGTTAGATGTGCCAAGAGCAAGGACTGTCTTAGGTAAGACAGCTTTTATGTGCGCAGCGCCACTTGCTTGGAACAGTCTACAGCTAAAATTGAAACTGAGCAATTTTATTCCTCTGAATGTTTTTAAAGCAAGTCTAAGTGAAATGCTCTTTGAAACTATGGGTATTTGTAAATGTTGATATGTATGTAAATGTAGCTTGTAAATATGTTGTATGATATCCTCTATTGTTTTATGTTGTTTTATGTTTCATGTGGAACCTAATTGCTGCAGGTCTCCCTTCAAAAATAGATCTATGATCTCAATGGGACCAATCTGGATAAATAAAGGTTTGAAATGAAATGAATGGAGATGGCAGTATCTAAAAAACAAAACAATTTGAAGATTAGCGAAGCAAAAGTAAGTACACGAAAAACTTACCAAAACGACAAAGTCCTCCTGTGTCAGCCCGTCAGCCTGAGCTTCCTGTTGTGGGAATGGGAGAACTGCAGCCAGCTTATTTGTCAACTGAGGTATGTCATCCTTAAATACGAAGGACAAAGGTTGAGAAGTGAGAGATTACATTTACATTTGCAGTTCTTTCCATCGTGATAAAACGCAGTAAGAGGAGGTCCACATTAAGCAGATAGATACAAATCAAACATCTTTGTTTCTCGGTTTTGGCTGTCTATCCAAACTCAAACTAAAGATTTGCTCTCACCCGACAACAGGCCTTTTAAAAACAATGTATTAGAATGTATTCTTGATGCAAACCTTTTACACTCTATTGGAAACATAGAGTGTTTGCAAAAGGATAATGTAAGCTTGCCAAGTTGCTGTCAGGGGTCAGTGTGGCTGTTTATTAAACGTTTATATTGCTTCATCATTTCTGTGTAATCTCTCATTTTAAATGTCAGTTTAGCAGGTCATATCACACAGCAATTGTTTTTAATCAGTATTAAAGATTGTTTTGTCACACCCCACACAATGATATGTTAATCATTTTATCATTGATTATGTCATACTGTTGACATAATTATTAGTCAGGCACCTGACTCAAACCTTACAAGATGTTGGCTTTGAAGCGCAGATTTGTTCATTTCCAGATAAAGATTCTTTTATTGTTCATTGATGGCGTAGGTCTCTATAAAAACCACCCGGAATAGTTACTGTGAACGCAAGGCTTTTTTTACGCAGTGGATTACTGTGGATGTAGTCTAAGTGATATGTGATCCTCATCCTATGATCTTTCTTGCTCATATGGCATAGCATCTCTAAACAACAATTCTAGGATAGTCTGCTTAAAAGCCAGGTGCAATATGAAAAGAGGCAATGTAAAGTGATAGAGACAACAGAAACAAGCAATGTGTTCTTCCACCACAATAGTCGCATCACATTCAGCTCTGTTTTAACAAACTTTACTTTTTTAATAATCAGAGACAAATTCAAAAGGGGACTGAACCGATTTTGCTAAACTTAGATTAGATTAGATTAGATTAGAAACCTTTGCAAATGAGACAAAAATATGGAGTGTCATTCTCAATCACCAGCAAAGTTTGCCAAGCAAAAAGCGTTACTCAACTTCTGATACTTGTATGTAAAGAAATAAGGTAACATACATTTGAAGTAAAATAATTTGTGGTAACCGAAGGCGTGTCTGCTCAAACTGAGATAGGATGTAATGAGAGTTGTGTCATGAAACATAAATTAATTAAGCTTTCCTGAGTTACATTTTTTAAATACATTAAGAAAATAACTGTTATTTAAAACAAATTAAGGTTACGCTTTTGCCCCCTCCTGCCTTAATCTCTTTTGATGAAGAGATGACTCGTCTTTTTTCCTGCTGTGCGATCCCTTGAGATAATTTATTACAAATATGTGATGTAATACAGGAACAAATACAATACTGCACACCTTGTTTGGGGTTCTTTTAGGCTTGAATTCAATCAGAAACCTGTAGTGTTCACGTTCGACGATCTTTGTTAGAATCTCCCTTGCCTCTTTGAGATTATCCTCTGTGGAGTTGAGTATTTGGTCAAATACACAATCTAAAGGACAAACAGGACAGAAGAGCAAGTTAGAAAAACTAAGTCACTGACACTGTAAGCTGAGAAGCAGTTGTTATACTTTAATTTGTTCTTAAAATTATGAGAAACACTCCATGACCAAATTTCAGAAAATTGCATTTGCTAAACCAAATTGTCTGTTAATGTCATCTGTAACCAGAATGGCAAGTTTTTGTTTCTCCGTGAGCTGAAGAGCATTACTTTGAATCTAAATTGCCAATGGTTGTTTCTTAACTCAACCTTTACAAAACCAAAAACATAAGTGTAAAGGTGTAAGGAAAGGATTAAATGGTGAGTTAACCCTATCTGCCCTAATGTGCCTGTTGTCATTAGCATGTCCTTGTTGCATGCCCTGGCCAAAGTCGTTACCCCAGTAAGAGCATAAGGTTTTTAGGTGAGTTTATTTTGTTGTGTTGTTAAACATACTAACAAGATAAAAAGGAATATGTACCACCAAAATGATCATTTCTGCATTAACAGTACTCAAACAGAAGAGTAGTTCCCCAGTGCAACTGATTATGCAGAAGTGTTTTAAATAGCAAGTTTCCTCCCCAAATAAGTGTTGGATAAACAAGACATGGAGTATAGTGCATACATTTGTAAACAGATGTTAGATATTGTTATGCTATTTTTACTTAAATTCATCAAGACTTTTCTTGTTTTTTTTATAATTCATTCACTGTGAGGACCTGCTTGAAAAACAAAGTTTTCTACACCATCTTCTTCTACAGTACATGGATCATAGTGAGGAATTAGTTGTGAGAGCCTGTATCTCTAATGGATCAAAAATACATAGTAAGTTTATGAATAATGCTTTGCTTTTTTGTTAAAAGACAAGCTCACAGCACAAAGTGGTTTCTGCTGACCTGTCAGCTTGGTGTAGGCCTCCATGTCAGCTATGGCTGTGGAGAGGGTGACCATCCTCCCTTCTGAGCCTTCAATCTGGATGTGCTGGTCTGCCTTTAAAAAGGCCTCTGCAATCCTGTATGAAAGTAATATGCTATCACCTTATGCATACCATACAAAATATTTGATTATGAAGCAAATGAAAGTATTAAAATCCGAGTGAGAAGGGAAGATACTCACATATGCTCTATGATCTTAACCACGTTGTGCTGGTAGGCTCTTCTGTGGAGAGAGTACCTCGTGTGGAACAAGTCATACAGATTGTTCACCTCCTGTTAACAGAATTATCTATACGTTACCACAAATCATTTCAATTGATTGCTGTTATAAAAGCTGATCCAAAAGCAGATGTAACAAAGTCAGCACCTTGTCTCTAGTGCAGATGTGCCTCTGCCCGTCCACCTCACACACCCTGGCAAACTGTATGAAGCGGCCATGGTCAAAGTTGTTCTTGATGCCCAGGTGGTAGCTGTCCCTGATAGGAGACAAAGGCAAGACAAGTAAATAAAATGTGCTTATTACAAAAACTCATCTAAGACACTAGGAGAATGCTACATGTTCTTTAAATAACCAGGACTATGTTCTAAATGTGAATTATTTATTTGCATAATACACATTTGTTTAATTGCATTAAAAAGTGAACTGCTCTAGCTGTTGAACCAAGCTCCACCTGGCAAAGTAGTCAAACTTGTCCACATCAATGCCGTTTATTTTGTTGGCCACAATCTCATAGAGGAAGGACTTCTCCTTTGGACGGCCTTTATACTGTGGAGATGACAACACAGAGTGACTGGCATTAGACATTAGCTATCGTAGCAATTACGAAGATAATGCTGATATCATTCAATTCAAATTGCATGACTCACTTCCTTTTCATCTCCCGGGGATTGAATCATCTCTTTGATGAAGTCCAAGTCATCAGACAGCTTCAGGCCATATTCCTCCATCATCCCCTTCAGATCCCCATTGGATTCCACCAGGTGTTTGAACATTTCTATGGAGGCGTCCTCATGCTGCAAGGTACACACATTCATTGATATATTAGTATGATAATTCAAAGTGATACAAATGAACAATGACTCACTGTTTAAAAAGAAAGGGCCTGGCTTTGCTGAAAACATGACAGTTTACATTTACCAAATGACAGGTCTGTCGCCAAAACTTGCATAATGACAGGGAGCTCTGTAAAGCACACAGCCTGGTTTGCACCGCTCCCCCTATACCAGATGTTTAACCACTCCCACTCTTCTCATACATGTTTAAGTTATTGCTGATATTTAACACAGCTGTAATGGTTATTGAAACTGAATAAGTCAGAATGACATCCATTAATATCCAATAAATGTGAGGCGTGTCATTATTCGTAAGCCAATACATTGTGCAATCAATATGTATATATATATTTCATGTTGATAAGTTAAATTTATTATGTTGTCTATTTTCACTTTTATTAAACTGAAACACCTGAATTTGTTATGATTCTGTTTAGTTTTGGTTTTGTTGTGTGCTCTTTTTGTGTTTTTTCCTGTCTCCCCCTCCTTTCTCTGTTTTCCTCTGCAGGGCTGGTGTGTGACAGGGAGTTGGCTGGCTCCTCCCATTAGCAGACGAGGCACACCTGTTTCCACTCACCTCTTCACCTGTGGATATAAAAGCCCGGTCCTCATGCCACTTCCCTGCTAGATAATTCATTTGTGTTTCGACCCTCCGGTGTGTCTTGCTGCTCTCCTCGGCCCTATGATCTGTTGCTTGGATTTTTTGCCTCCTTTCCCTGACGTCTCTCTGCCAGCCAGCTTCCTGCCTGTTTTTGACCATTTCTCTCTAGTCTTTTGCTTTGGGGTCCAATATTCTCTAGGCTTTAACAGAATTATCTGGCCAAAGCATGGACCCCGCAGAGACTAAGAGATTTAAGCAGGCTCTTTCCACACAGGGAGCTCGTGTGAGGCAGCACGAACAAGCTCTGCAAGGAATCATGGAATCCCTCCACAACCTTACTGCCGGTGTCACTCAGCTCAGCGGCCGCTTGGACCAGTCTTTCACCCAGCTCAACGCTCTGACGGCTCCAGCTCCTGATATTCCAGTCATTCATCCCGGCCAACCCCGTGAACCATTCATCCCCACCCCTGTGAGGTATTCAGGTGATTCAGGGACATGCAGTCAGTTTCTTCACCAGTGCTCCCTAGTTTTTGATCAGCAGCCTTTAACTTACTCCTCTGACAGAACTAGGATAGCTTTCGTTATGAGTTTGTTATCGGGTAAAGCGTCTGCATGGGCGGTGGCCATAGCCAAGGGTAATCCAGCTATCTATAACTCCTTTCCTGTGTTTGAGACCGAGATGCTTCGAGTTTTTGACCACCCGCTTCAGGGTAAGGAGGCCGGTAATCGGCTCCTTTCTTTATGCCAGGGTTCAGAGTCAGTCTCCACATACTCAATTGATTTCCGCATTCTCGCAGCAGAGAGCGGGTGGGGCGAGACGGCTCTACAGATAGGTTTTTTTCCCCCCGTGGATTAAACGAGGAGTTAAAGGAAGAGCTAGCTACTTGAGATGAGACTTCGTCCCTTGAGGAATTAATTTCTTTGGCCATTCGCTTAGATAATCGCCTCCGTGAGAGGCGTAGGGAGAGAACAGACAGGCAGAGATTCCCCTCTCCCCTTTTCCCAACCCAAGTCACCACGTCCGTCTCTCGAGTTTGTTATTATTTCTTCTGCCAATAGTTATTCGTGAGATCGACCCTGTTGGACTCAGTAGGGTAGTAGTGAAACTACTCCCACAACAAGTACTATGCAGTACTTACTGTGTACTTGTTGAGTAATCCTCTGTCAATGTCCCCTCCCGCAACCCTGTCTCCTAAAAATTATGTTCCCACAGAGCTAAACTGCATTCTCAATTACGTTTAGCGAGAAACGTATTTTCTCCCACGTTACGTTCGTTATGAACGTATCTCAAATATGTTTATTTTCTACATATCTCCCAGAAACATATTTTCTCCCACGTTACGTTTCTTATGAACGTATCTTAAATACGTTTATTTTCTACATATCTTTACCATTTATTGTCTTGCTTATAATAATGATAGTAGTTATTTATAAATATCATTTTAGAGCACACATTTGAAATCAGTAGGCGAGGCTGTAATTTCGCCAGCTGTTACTCTCAATGACGAGGCAGAAAATAACAGTTTTAACATTCCAAAAAGTTGCTATGTCGTTTATTGCACCTCAAACATTAAAACAAATCCAGAGTTACGTGTTTCTGTATACCTCTAAGAAGAAAGGACAGTAACAGAAGATCTCTGTGAAGCCAGATGTGGTGTTGTTAATGCGATATGATATCCGAAAAAAAATTCAGTTTAGGATGGCCGAAGACACTACACTACCCATAATTCCCAGCTATCGTTTGGGACTACAGTCCTGTTGACAAACCCCATGATTAATCTTCAAACTCTGGGATTGGATGTTGGAGTGGCCAAGGTTACGCCGAGCATAAAGCTCTTTGAAATGGAACAAAACCACGGCAGACTATCCAAACCTGGACTCGAACGCCCCCCGAGAACTACACACGCTTGCTATTGTGTTTCGCAACCTTTATATAGACAAGTTTACGCGCCAAACCACGGGTAGCGCCATAACCCTACACAAATGAACTTCATTTCCGCCGGAAGTCTTTTGCACAGCGTCTGTCGGTGTAAACCGGTGTAAACAGTCAGACGGGCACTGGTGTAAACACAGCGATTTCGATGCTAACAGTGATGCTAGCTTGGGAACACGATTCTACTTCTTTGACTGGAGATGGCGTTACTCTCCCCCACCCGAATTCAGTGCAAAACTGGGAGGATAACATGACGACGTGGCCCAGCATAACGTACAGCAAAATTTGCTCCTACTTCGTTCAATCCATGGCAATAGATGGAAAAGCAATGGACAGTCTGAAGGCATATCATAAGGCTGCGCACATTCTACTTTGCCCACATGCTCCCGAAAATTGTTGACGATTTTGTTGAGGGAAGGTTACAGTTCTGCAGTAAATATCTCAGCATTTTAAAACCAAAATAAACTGCCTTATTTAGGTCATGCCCACAGGAGCCAACAGTTGTCTGTTGTTTACATAATGCACAATTTACATGATCTCTTTATGCTGTGCAATATATCATATGTGCCTGTACTGTTTGAGTGAAAATAAAGTTTGATGTAATTTAATTTCATTATTGCACTGTTATTGCATTATTGCATTTCATATGTTCCTTAGAGTGCTACAATTTCTTTTAACACAGTTCATCATTCATATTAAGCTCATACTGTACATAAATAACACTGAATTAATTAATTGTTGAGAGGAAACTAAAGAAATGGCTTCAACAAGAAAGATCACATGTTTAATCCTAACAGGTATTACAAATTAAAATATAAAAGCAGCCCACACAATTACATCACTATGAAAATATTCATATATAATATTAAAAAATACAATGCATGCAGTATTTGTTGTGTTTATCTGTATTTAATGAACAACATGGCTGGGTGCTGGGTGCTGGTTTGTGGTCGTAGCACTCTCTATCTAACCACTCGTTCAGGTGCTTTCTCGAGTGATTGCAACCAACTACCGCACACGTAGTTCCCGAACCACTTTTCTTCATGTTGTAATTGTTATATCCTCTTTGTCTCTGCGATATCAGTGCTTTGTCGGCACAACGGAGCTAGCTAGCAAAACAAACCCAGTCCGCCAAAACGGAAGTGCATTGCATCGAAGGGAGGAGTTCAGGATGTAGAGCGGAAACGGCTCAATAACTTGTGTATACAGTCTATGTTCGCAACATGTTCTCTATGGCACGTCTCTACTGGGAATTGTAGTTTTAAAAGACGTTTTCTTTTTTCCCAAAATTATAAGTTGACAGTATTAAACTGTGTACAGCCCTGGAGGTTTAGGCGATAGGAAACACATTGGTGTGTAGGCTACAAATTTAAAACATGTAATTACTAAATGGGTGAAAATCGCTTGTGTCCATAATGGGCAGCATTAATATATACCCACAGGACAGCTCATTCTGTGTAATTCTACTCCACTACAATTCAGAGGTTAACCTGGTATTTTTACTCCACTACATTTATTTTAGTTACTTTGCAAATTCTGAATAATGATGTGAAAATAAACAACCCTTAAAGCAGACTTTAGTTACACCTGAGTAAAATTCAGGGAAGGTGATTGTCAAGTGCCAACAATCAGGAGATATTTGATAGTTGGTGCTTGAGAAGACTAAATCTGCAGATCTCTATAAAGTATATTCATTACTCGTTATTCTCTACTAATAGTTAATTAAAGACTGTATATAATGGTTATTTTGCACATCCCTTTCAAGATTTCAAGATTTTCTATTGACATATCATATAAACAACTACGGTGTAGTTATGCAATGAATGAAAAACTTGGGTCACAGGTTCCTCAACAGTGCATTACAAGACATCTATCAATATGTGTGTATACCTCCACCATTAAACTGTCATATTCTGCACATTTCTTATTCTATCTACATACATAAGAGTATAATTAATGTGTATAATATCAGTTAAATTAAGTGCTTCAACATAGTTAACATTGCAGGAAAGCAATATATTAGACGTTAAGTACTTTGTCAGGCTTAATATTTAACTGTAGATAGATACCCCCAAAGCTTTTTTCTTATTTGAAAGAAGACCTTAACCTAAAGTATTATTTAATGTTTAAATAAAGGTTAATTAGTTTGTCTGTTTTGCACATCTTCCTATTAATATCTTTGTACATCCAGCACTAAACTGTTTTATTGTAGAGATCACTTACAGTATCTTCTTGATTTTTTTATATTCTATATCATTTACCTTCTACTTTCCCCCTATGAAAGTATGTACTTTTAATATTTTTGTCATCAAATAACATTATTCAACAAAAATAACATTATTCAACAAAAATAATTCAATAACGTGCTTCAACCACTAGGCGGTGCACACAAGGTGCACACAGCATACTAATAATAACTTTGTATTATTAGTGTAGGACACTTATGTATGTATAACATCTGAAGATGTGTGGTTTTATTCATATTTTTACATAATTTTACAGGATATTGCTATACTATTTCTCATGTTTTACTTCTACACATTAATATCTGAGTCTTAAAACATCACTAACAGAAAGGCATATCTGTCATTTAATGGTAAGCTATTGAAATTGTGATTCCATAGATGTGTCTCCCGTCACCCAAATCGCCTGACTATTTTCTCAACTCAGTATTTACATTCTTATATTCAAAGAAAATCAGTAATATCTTTCAAAACTACAAGTCCTTTTATATCAGCTGTGCACCGTTATGGTGTAAATATAACCTATCTACTTATTGGATCAAATATAAAAGTCAGCCGAATTACTATTGATCCTGCAAGGAGACGTATTTTGTGAAAAGAAATGCAAGATGTTGTTTAATTGTTGATATATTTATGATCCACGTCACGTATTCAGTTTTGGCGGCAGTTCTCCTGTTTGTCCAGAAGTCTTCTCATCAGGGCTCTATAAATAAAGAACTACGGCAGATATGTAATATTTAATTCAGCCGGACCGTGTATTACAATGTCGTTATGTGATGACTTTCAAAGAGAAAAGCAAGAACACTCGGAATAAAGTATTTATTTTATTTTTTAAATGTTTTTGGATATCATATCCAATTAACATCATATTCCAACATGCATTGCGGCTAAAACATCCAATCAACGAGCTTCAAGCTGAGGATCTTGGGTAATCTGTTCAGTGGGTTTGTGGTGTGTATCGCTCGAAATGTCCCTTATAGGCCTACGTCTGTTTCCGGTGACTTTATTTACGGCTAAAAAGCATGCTAAAAAGCCCAAGATTATAGAATTAAACGAATAAATAAAAACAAGGATAATTGTATATTATTGTTGAGTAAATAACAATGTGTTATTTAGAAAAGAATAACAAATTAGAAGGAAAAAAAGATTTTCAAAAATACAGATTTCAATATTTTGAGGCTCTAAGCCCCATTTATTTTCCTCACAGATGGCAAAAAAAGTTCGACATTATACGATTTAAAATAAAAACAAATAAATAAAAAGATAAAAATCTGGCATGTAATTTACGTTAGAATAAATAGAATGGTTTTGAATAATAGATTAGATTTTAATCTAGTCACTTTACAGCCCCGCCCACTTTTGGGGAAACCAGCGCTGTCATTTGAACGGCGATCAAGCCTGAAGCCACAGAGATCTTCTGTTACTGTCCTTTCTTCTTAGAGGAAGTACAGACACACACACACACACACACACACACACACACACACACACACACACACACACACACACAGAAAACCTTTTGAATTAATATAGTTGTTTTTTCTATTTCCTCTGAATTGTAGAAATCCTTGGTGTTTCAATAACCTCGTATTATATCATTGTTGCCCTGAGGCAACAAACCAACCCCTGGTTGAGGGGTGTGGGGGAGTCACATTTTATAATTGATATAATATCAGGGACCCCTAAGCTCCTAAAAAACATGGTGAAACATTTTTTTCCTCCCAAAATAAAAAGTCATGCCATAGAGGGATAAGGCACTATTACAAATATTCTTAATTTGCAGTATTTTATTTTAAAAGTGTTCAAAAAGACTGCATCAAATATGCTATATCTATATAATATCAATATTGTTATTAACTTCAATCAAAGTCAATTTAAATAGCGGGCAAGACTTTCCAAGGAGTAAAAATGCTGCTGCCGGACTACTGACTGGAGGTATTGCTGATATCAAGTCTACCATATGTCCTCTTCAAATACTCTGTCCAACAATATCAGTCTCATGAAGAAAGGTGTGTTAACGCTGATTCAAAATAGCAGAGAAACATGCATTCTTGTTCTCAGGGGGGGACATTGACAGAGGATCACTCAAAAAGTACACAGTAAGTTCTTCATAGCACTTGTTGTGGGAGTAGTTTCACTAGTACTGAGTCCAACAGGATCGATCTCACGAAGAACTATTGGCAGAAAAAATAATAACAAACTCGAGAGACGGCTGAGTGGACCGCAGTGCAGAATCGCTGTATATCGCTGTATATCCTAACAATGTTGTCCATTTTAGACACAGGCCTATTATATTTCTAGCCATTAATAACATTCATTTTCTGGGCTCAATATGTGTCTTGGCTGTTTTCGTTGTGAAAACAAATGGACTGTAGATAAACGGATTGACCGTCCTCATCTGCGCTCTTATTTTGAAAGACAACTTCCGGTAGCAGAATATGAAAAAACGGTTTTGTTTTTTTGTTTCTGTTTTCTAGTGATTTTATTTTTTGTTTTGAGAAGTAGAAAATGAAAGTCATCCCGTTTTTTAAGTTTAGTAAATCCATTTTTGACAATGATAAAGAAAAACGCCTTGCATTTCAATTTTGGTTTTTCAATTTGAAAACGAAAATCAAATATCCAGTCGTTTTTTGTTTTTGAATATCCATTTGTGAAAAGAAAATCCAATGACCAAAACGTACACTGACCCATCAGTCTCCTCATCCGTAAGCCCAGAGGAGCCTATGCAGCTGGGGAAAATGAGGCTTTCACCTGCCGAACGTGAACGCCGCTTCCTCCAGAGGCTCTGCATATACTGTGGCCAGGCTGGCCACATTCGAGCCAACTGTTCCGCTCGGCCAAAAGTGTCTCATTCGCCATTCTCGCTCTCCATTGGGGTAGGTTTTTTTTTTTTGACAAGAAGGATAAGACTCTACGCCCCTGTATTGATTTCAGGGGCTTGAATGACATCACGGTGAAGAATAAGTATCCTCTCCCGCTCATAGACTCAGCTTTTGGTTTCCTCCATCAAGCCACCATCTTCTCAAAGTTGGACCTCCGAAATGCCTACCACCTAGTAAGGATAAAGGAGGGAGACGAGTGGAAGACTGCGTTTAAGACGCCCCTTGGACATTTTGAATATTTAGTTATGCCTTTTTTGCTGTATTTCAGGCACTCATTAACGATGTCCTTCGTGATATCCTGAACATTTTTGTCTTTGTATCTTGATGATATCCTCATTTTCTCTCGTGACCCCCAAGAACATGTCCAACACATGAGGTTGGTGCTGCAGAGACTGCTGGAGAACAGACTTTATGTGAAGGCTGAGAACAACACGTTCTCACTCCCAACCCGTCACATGTTGACGGTCGGTCAGGGCCCCTCCCCGTCACTCTATTACGCACAGGATACCCCTTAAGTCAATTTTCAACGGGCAGGGCGTCCCATAGACCTTCATAGACCTCCCATAGCGTTGATAATAGACGCCATGAGAACGCTCCCCGACGGTCGGTTGTTATTGTCAATGTTAATATAATAATTATTTATTTTTGAATAGTCACACTCGATTTTGCCGATTTTCTTGTTGCCCCAGCTGGTTGACACCTCTTTTAGCAGAAACAAAGGCTACATTAATGTATTAAATCGCCAGGCAACTCAATAATTACAAACTCTTCAACTACAACCCTAATTATATTTAAAAACATTTTAGAAGGCCTCACGAAATACTTTAATGTACATTTAAATTTAAATGTGAAGGGATGTGTGTAATGTGGTGATTATTATTCACCCGCGGATCTATGGGTTGAGGTATTGTTGCGCACGGACATTAGTTAACCGGACTTCCTGTTGATGTGAAATCCGAAAACATTTAAAAAAAAAAAAAAAAAAAAACTTTATTCCGAGTTTGCTTGCTTTTCTCTTTGAAGGTCATCACACAACGTCATTGTAATACACGGTTCGGCTGCATTAAATATTACGTATCTGCCGTAGTTCTCGATTTATAGAGCCCTGACAAGAGGACTTCTAGACAAACAGGAATAACTTCCGCCGAAACTGAATATGTGACGTGGATCATAAATATATCAGCAATCAAACAAAATCTTCAATTTCTCTTCACACAATACGTCTCCTTGCAGTATCAATACTAATTCGGCTGACTTTTATATTTGATCCAATAGGTAGATAGGCTGTATTTACACCATAACGGTGCACAACTGATAGAAAGGGACACCTGGTGGTTAAAGCACGTTATTGAAATGTATTATTTGTATTATTAGATATTAATAGGAGACACAGACAGACAAACTAATAAGGCTTTATTTAAACATTAAAGAATACTTTAGGTTAAGGTCTTATTTTGAATAAGAAAAAAGCTTTGGGGGTATACATATTAAGCCTGACAAAGTACTAATATATTGCTTTCCTGCAATGGTAACTACTGTATGTTTAAGCACTTATTTTAACTGATATTATACTCTTATAAGATGTATGTAGATAGTATAAGAAATGTGTAGAATATGACCGTTTAATGGTGGAGTATACACACATATTGATAGATGTCTTGTACTGCACTGTTGAGGAACCTGCAACCCAGGTTTTTCATCTCCGACCTTGTCAGGTATTGAACAATCAATAAATAAAGAACACAGAATTATTAAATATAAAACACAGAATTTGTGTGATTATACTAAATGATTTACAAATAAACACCACTGCATATTTACAACTGTTACACATGCTGATGTTACGCAAATCTTTCCAACTTAGGATCAATAAAGTATATCTTATCTCTTTCGACTCCACTTCGAGCGATATAATTACTAACAAAGCACTTACAGTATATACTAATAAAGGACTGGCTTATCTAAAGCCAGGTGAGTAGCACTTGAAATGTTTTAGCTCTATGAAACCTGATTTACTTATATGATTCTGTTTTCTTCAAGTTTGTATCTTGTTGGTCGAGCGCACTTATTGTAAGTTGCTTTGGATAAAAGCGTCAGCTAAATGTAATGTAATGTAAGATGATCGATGGCTATGCCATATTTGCCTCTGAACCTTGACAAGTGCATGTTTCAGGCTTATCAATTAACAACAGGAGGGGTCACAAACATAAGACCAGCTGTTAAATGAAGCTCTTCTGACCTTAGCTGTCATGTGGGTATATATTAATGCTGCCCATTATGGGCACAAGCAATTTTCACCCATTTATTAATTATGTTTAAAATGTGAGTGTTTCCTATCCCCTAAATCTCCAGGGATGTACACAGTTTAATACTGGCAACTTCTTATTATGGGAAATACGAAAACGTCTTTTTAAAACTACAATTCCAAGTAGAGACGTGCCATAGAACATGTTGCGAAACACACAATAGCCAGCATGTGTAGTTCTGGGGACGGGGAGGGGGGGACGGGGTGGACCCGTTCAAATCCAGTTTTGGACAGTCTGCCATGGTTCCATCCCATTTCAAAGTGCTGTTCGACGCTCGGCGTAACCCTCGGAGCACACTCTCCAATCACAGAGCTTGAGGACTATCACGGGGTTTGTTAAGCGGAGAGATTTCCGGGTGTAAAATTCTCTAAAGCAACTACTATGAGCTGCTCCGACCCTCGGTCCTGACGGACTCCAACTGGTGTTTATTAATCAAACAAATAAATAAACACAAGGATAATTATGTGTTATTGTTGAGTAAATAACAGTGTGTGGTTTAGAAAAGAATACAAAATTAGAAGGAAAAAACGATGAAACAATACAGATTTCAGTTTTCTGAGCCCTTACTCTCCCCATAAATGACAGCAACAAAAGTCCTACATTATTCAATTAAAATAAAAAAGTATAAACAATAAGTGTGGCTTGATATTGAGTAAGAAAAAGGTTGATAAACGCTGTGAGAATGGATCTGCGGAGAGCATTTAGCCGCGATCCCAACTCGTCTATTACCAACGTTCAGGGAGCTCTATGCAAGTCAATGGGACGCCTTGCCCGTTGAAAACTGACTCAAGGGGTACCCTGTACGTAATAGTGACGGGGAGGGGCCCTGACCGACCGTCAACATGTGACCGGTTGGGAGTGAAAACGTGTTGCTGAGAAGTGTGCATTTCATGTTTCCTCTGTCTCATTCCTGGGTTTTGTGGTGGAGAAGGGGCAGGTCAGAGCCGACCCTGCCAAACTAATGGCAGTGGCCGAATGGCCCACTCCTACAACGAGAAAGCAACTCCAAAGGTTCCTTGGTTTTGCCAATTTTTACCGCAGGTTCATTCGTGACTATAGTCGAGCAACCGCCCCACTCACCAAGCTCACCTCAGTTAAAGTTCCCTTTGTGTGGTCATCTGCAGCTGAGGCTGCTTTTGCTCTGTTGAAGTGTTTGTTTTCCTCTGCTCCTGTGTTATCTCACCCTGATTCTTCAGCCCCTTTCGTGGTCGAAGTGGATGCTTCTGACACTGGTGTCGGGGCAGTCCTTTCCCAGCGCTCAGCCTCCGACCAGAAGTTGCATCCCTGCGCCTTCTTTTCCCTCCGGCTCTCCCCGGCAGAAAGGAACTATGATGTGGGAAACCGGGAGCTACTGGCAGTAGTCTTAGCCGTGCAGGAATGGAGGTACTGGCTTAAGGGGACGACTCACCCGTTTTTGGTATGGACTGACCACAGAAACTCATCTTATCTCCGTTCTGTTCGCAGGCTCAACTCCCGCCAGGCTTGGTGGGCGCTTTTTCTGGGCCGATTCAGCTTCACCCTCACCTATCAGCCAGGCTCACGGAACATCAAGGCGGACGCCCTGTCACGTCAGTTCGCTCCTCCGTTGAGGAGCCATCCGTGGGGACCATTCTTCCATCCTCCTGTGTGGTGGGAGCAGCCAGGTGGGAGGTTGAGAGGGTGGTCCAGCTACCCAGAGGCACAAGAGGACCATCCAGCTCCTGAGGATTGTCCACCGGGTCGGCTGTTCGTTCCACCGCACGCCAGATCTTCAGTGCTCCAGTGGGAACATGATTCTAAGATAGCTTGCCATCCAGGAGCACTTCGGACTCTAGGCCTCCTCCAGCAATGCTTCTGGTGGCCCTCCATCTCCTCTGACGCCAAGAAGTATGTCGCCGCCTGCTCCATCTGCACCTGCAGTAAGGCATCCCACTGCGCCCCTGCTGGTCTTCTCCGCCCTCTTCCCATTCCTCATCGGCCTTGGTCCCACATCGCCATGGACTTCGTGACGGGTCTTCCCCCATCGGAAGGTAATACAGTTATCGTGACTATTGTTGACCGCTTTTCCAAGGCCGTACACTTCGTTCAACCTTTTTAGATTGCATGGCATTCCTCAGGACATTGTTTCTGACAGGGTTCCGCAATTTGCCTCTCGAGTTTGGAAAGCTTTTTGCCGAGCGTTGGGGGCGTCGGCCAGTCGGTCATCAGGTTACCACCCGCAGACCAATGGCCAGACTGAGCGTGCTAATCAGGACCTGGAGGCAGCCCTTCGCTGTGTCTCTTCTCACCATCCAGTCTCCTGGGCCGCCCACCTGCCTTGGGTTGAATAGGGATGTGGCAGTTCCCTCAGTGCAGGGGCATTTTCGGCGTGCCCGCAGAGTCTGGCATGAAGCTCAGGTAGCTCTCACTCGCACTGCTGCTCGCAACCAAAGACTTGCAGACCGCCATCGCACTCCAGCCTCGGACTACCACCCCGGCCAGAAGGTCTGGCTGTCCTCCCGTGATCTTCCACTCCAGACTGAATCCCGCAAACTGGTACCCAGGTACATTGGCCCGTTTGTCATTGAACGGATTAGTACTGTTATGATTCTGTTTAGTTTTGGTTTGGTTGTGTGCTCTTTTTGTGTTTTTTCCTGTCTCCCCCTCCCTTCTCTGTTTTCCTCTGCAGGGCTGGTGTGTGACAGGGAGTTGGCTCGCTCCTCCCAGTAGCAGACGAGGCACACCTGTTTCCACTCACCTCTTCACCTGTGGATATAAAAGCCCGGTCCTCATGCCACTTCCCTGCCAGATAATTCCTTTGTGTTTCGACCCTCCGGTTTGTCTCGCTGCTCTCCTCGTCCCTATGATCTGTTGCTTGGATTTTTTGCCTCCTGTCCCTGACGTCTCTGTGCCAGCCAGCTTCCTGCCTCCACTACCATTTTTCTGTTTCTCTGCTTTAATAAAGCTTTTTGTTTTTGACCATCTCTCTGTAGTCTTTTGCTTTGGGGTACAATATTCTCTAGGCCTTAACAGAATTAAGAGTATATGAATATATGTATATATGAAAACCTTTCAAGAAGTTCCTGGAAGAAAGCAGACAAAAGTAGTTATAATATCCTTTGAGAGAGTACCCTGCATGTGTCTCATAATACCATGAAGGCCACAACTAATTGTGCTTAAAGGAATAGTGCATAATTTTGGAAAGGATTATGCTTTATTGCTTTTGACTGAAAAAACAAACAAAATACAACTAATTAAGTAAAGGCAATGCCGTATTGAATGTCAAATATTGCATGTGTAATAAGATATGTTAATTCTTTATTGTCAGATTAAATCTGAGATTTTTCCTGCATCATAGCAGCTCTATTTGCAACATCAAACAGGGACAAATATTAAGACAGGATACAAGGAAACAAACATTTAACATAACAATCACTGAAGAGAAAACATGCTCATGACCCTCAAGGGCACATTTGACTTGGGATTGAGCTCTGTATTTAATTTGAGGATGGACTGGTGCACAAAGGAGAGCTTCAGTCTAACTGTATTAAATCGTTGGACCCTGTACCTCTAATTGTTTAGAAGGAACATAAGATAAGACAAGATAAGTACTTTATTGATCCCAATTTGGGCAATGTTTGAAAACGTGTTGGGGATCAGAGATGTTGATGGCCAGCCTCACTACGGTATTATGGGAGGTTGATTCATAGAATTCCTCCCAGGGGTGACCTACAATCTTTGAGCAGATTTTCAACTGGTGGAGCAGTTTTGACTTTAAGGCGGAAGACAAACACTTGTACCATGTAGTATTGCAATACGGTAGAACAGTCAAAATCACAGATCGAAAAAACATGATCAGATCATGACATGCAGCTGCTGGCTGTGTTTTATAAATGTTTTTTATTTCTGTTTTTGGGTATAATGTCACACAATACAGACAATAGGAATAATAACTGCTCACCTTCCAGTTTTCCATTTTTTCACCTAGTAGACCAGGTGGGCGTGTTGCTTTGGGGATGAACATTTTATCAAACAGATGGGAAAAGGGTCCATGTCCTATATACAGAGAAATATAAATATTTTTAAGCAAATGGTGCTGGCTATAAAACAAACTGAAGTGAGACATTTTAACATTCTATAAATATATATTGCATTTGAGATTTGAGATTATTCTCTGTTCACAGTATATGTGAGAAAAACTTAAATAACTAAACAGGTAATACAGGGTAAGAAATTGTTATATACAAATGGTCATTTTGTTGATGAATTATTCATATTAAAGAGTAAGGTGTGTATCACTCACCCAGGTCATGGCATAGCCCAGCGATCTGAACACAAAGGATGTCTCTGTCAGTGATGTTGAGTTCTGGCTGCTTTTCCTTCAGAGCTTTCACAAGCTCTCCTGCTAAGTACCCCACCCTTCACCAAAGCATACAGCACACAACAATAAAAAGTCATCACACAATTACCACTTGAGTGTCCTGCTGCAGAACAGGATATGCAACTTGTTTAAACAGTTTATTAGGTGCTGCCATATGTAAATACGGTCCGATTACAGCAAACAGGTCTTCACTTAATATTGATTTTGATAACATTAACACACATTGGACATACCCAATTGAGTGTTCAAAGCGGTTGTGGGAGGCTCCAGGATAAACAAAATAGCCCGCTCCCAGCTGCTTGATGTATCTTAATCTCTGGAACTGAGGCGTGTCGATGATTTTGACAAGAAGAGGGTGCAACTCCATACTTCCGTGGATTGGATCATTAAACACCTAACAGAATACGTACAACAACAAAAACTCAAATTATGATCCTAAAGAGTATAATTAAACAATAAATACAACAAAATATTATATCACCTTTGGAGCTGATGGCCAATGAACACCATCATTGAGCTTCCGCTTCTTGATACCAGACTTTTCTGGGTAAAAGAAGATGCAATGAATTACAGTCCTGCATCACATTGTATTTGTTATGACAAGTTTATAAGCTACTGTAAGTTAAATTAAAAAGCATTTTTTTTTCTTCAGCTTATTAATTTAGGCCAACGATGATTTGAAAGCTAACCATCAATTTAAATGACCAAACCAGAAACGTACCTTTTTTTTCTGACGCCATTGACAATGTTTTCTGTGTCTAACTAACGATAGAAGACACAAATGATGTCGCTCCCTAAAACAGCTGATCATGAAACGTCTGCACAAATATGCTCCGGCTTTGAGAAGTACCTGGCTTTTATATCTCTACCACACCCATCCGATTGGTCACTGCCCATAAAGGGGAAGTATTTTGTGATAACTATACAACCAACAGGACAGCTTAATAATAACAACAAAACCAAAGCATGTTTTTCAATAAGACTTGCCAACAAATTCTTGACGAGCTAAGGTACAGGATGCTGGATCTACTTCATAGACAAACAAAGGTGTCACAATAGAGCGGTACATCACATTGGCTCTTTTTGCTGCTACTTTGACAACATGGTTGCCACCGGCTTTGTTTTCGTGCTGTTGATGCCAATTTTCTTTCTTTATTTGGTGTTTTGATGAACAAAGACTGAGGTAGATTTTCGCCTAGCAAATTTTCCATCCAAATGAAGCACCATTTCTAAATACATTTTAGATACATTTGACTACTTGTATTAGTGATGACTCAAAATCAACTAGGATTAATACATGTGCAAAGTGTCTAATAGATAAGTAGTAAATTATCGATTTAACATAATAAATAGAAAATGTTGTTTCATAAGGCCCAATGAGAACAAACATGAGGCAGAATCTAAACAGGAATGTGTAAAAACATGCTGAATCATTAAACCTCTGATAGAACCAAAACAAGACGCACCTAGTTTTTGTATATCTAGAAACAATAAAAGGAGAAAGACCGGTTCTCTTGTAGGATCAGTGAACTAGTTTGTCTTCATTTCATACGCAATCTTCCTGGCAGTAAAGCTTTTATTTTATTTTAGATAGTGCACCAGAATACTCACTCATAAAAAATGAAAAACGAAACTTTACTTGCTCCTTTTATGTTATTCTGTGTACACTAATACAAAGTTACAGATACAACCTAAATTAACAGTCAGGTAGTTCCCACACAGCTTTTATAATGCGCTGCTAACTGCTGAATGTATTTGTTTCGTCGATTGTGTTTACCTGCTAATGCAGGTGGGGCCGACCAGTCATACAAGAGGTATAATTGCTGTACTTTTTTTAATGAGCCACATGCCATGATGCACCAACATACTTTTATTATTTAGACTGACATTAAGAAGTTGAATCAACTCATTACAGTGAGAGAGAGAGAGAGAGAGAGAGAGAGATGGAGAGAGAGAGGGAAAGAGAGAAAGAGAGAGAGATGGAGAGAGAGAGAGAGAAAGAGAGAGAGAGATAGAGAGAGAGAGAGATGGAGAAAGAGAGATGGAGAGAGAGAAAGAGAAAGATAGAGAGAGAGAAAGAGAGAGAGAGATGGAGAGAGAGAGAGAGAAAGAGAGAGAGAGATGGAGAGAGAAAGAGAGAGAGAGAGAAAGAGAGAGAGAGAGAGAGAGATGGAGAGAGAGAAAGAAAGAAAGAGAGAGAGAGTACAGACAAAGTTACATGAGTGATAGTGAAACGTTTTACCTCTCATTTAACAATAAATAGAGTGAAACTTTACATGCAAGTTTCAATATAGCTTCCTGAAATGTAATTGTCTGCAGTGATCCTACTGAGTCCCCAAAGGCCCAAAACTGTGAACATAATAGAAAATATTTAGGCTGCCCGGGCATAAGGAAGTTGCTTTCCTTATGAAATCTAATCAAGTACATTTTTGAGGAACTTGTTCTTCCAATTATTTTTCCATTCTCTGTTACTTTAAACTCCCACTTAACTACTTTACATTCAGAACAATTAGTTTATTTAATGTGACAAGACATTATTGATTAAGCTACGCATTAGTCCATACAATTGTTATATTTTAGCTTATCTCTACCAGCGGCACCAATAAAATACTGCTTCAAAAAATGCATCAGAAATAATCATCCAAAATGTTATGAATAATAATATAAAAATACGTGGCCATTTGTCAAATATGTGGCAGTCTGGTACTTTGAGTTGATATTCCGAATACTAAATTAGTGCTTTCACTTTGCTGTTTAGTTACTTTAACTTTAAAACATCTGAATACTTCTTCCAGCTCTGTATCACAGTAGATTCAAGGTGCTCGGTGACCAATTTCCATTAGAGGAGAATTGAATATCAAACTCAATTGTTTTTATTCAATGCATATAGAGGTAACTTAACCACATATCAACATTTCATCCATGCATTTGTTCACTTGTCAGTTGTTATTCAAGCTCTCAAACATGTCCAAAGTGTCTATTATGTTAGGAATAAATGATCGATTTAGCATAATAAAATAAAATAGTTGTTGAACATCTCTTGGAAACATTTGAATACTTCTTTCACCACTGTATCACAGTAGTGTGGATTCAAGGCGCTGCTAGATGACCAATAGAGGAGAATTTAATGTCAAACTCAATTGTTTTTAATAAACGCATACAGAGTTAATAATGATATTAATATTGGGATTTGCCCTTAGAGTTTCGCGATAATGTTTAAATAGTCAAATTGAGCATTTCTTAAAACAAAAAATTGTACATCTGTAACAATGTCAGAAAACACTTATTACCAGTTGTGATAGCTTTCTCCAACACTCCGTTCGATGTCTCACTATGGGATATTGAAACTCCCGTATTGCTAGACATGCTTATCTCGAAAATCACCAAAACAACGAGAACTTAACAGGTAGAACCCTGTCTCAACACGGGGCCCGGGCCACACTTGGAGCAGAGACATCTAGCCTGTAAAAGCGGACAAAAGTGAGCTGGACCAGCTCGCTGCTGCACAAATGTCCGTTGCCCGTTGGTGCCTGCAAACCCTGACTCGTATAAGCCAGAGCAATCGCTTCCACAATCCAGTGGGAGAGCCGTTGTCTGGTAACGGGCATGCCCTTATGAGGGTTAGCCCAGGATACAAAGAGTTGGTCATTGCATCGAAACTCTTTTGACCTGTCCATATAGGTGCGCAAAGCACGGACTGGGCACAGCAAATTCGGCCGCTGTTCCTCAGAGGAACACAGTGGCGGAGGAAATGCCTCAATGTCAATAGGGGTACATGAGCCAACCACCTTAGGTACAAAGGCAGGGTTGGGCTTCAGCAACACTCTCGTTTGCCCCGGGGCAAACTGAGTGCATGAAGGATGTACAGAGAGCGCATGAATGTCACTGACTCGCTTGGCAGATGCCAGAGCCAGTAACAACACTGTCTTCAGTGACAGGTGTTTCATGTCAGCTTCTTCCAGGGGTTCAAATGGAGGTCAAGTGAGCCCATCTAAAACCACTGCCAAGTCACATAAGGGCACCAGTGACCTGGAAACAGGGAGGAGCCTGCGAGCCCCTTTCATAAAACGGCAGACCAAGGGATGGCGGCTAGCCGTCGTTCCCTCAAAGCCCACATGGCATGCAGCAATGCAGCCAGGTACACTTTGATCGTAGAGAAAGCTCTGTGTTTATCAATCAGGTCCTGTAGAAATGATAGAATCACCCCGACAGGACATTGAAAAGAGATGTGTCCCTTTTGAAGGCACCACTCCTCAAACACCCTCCACTTACATTCATAGAGGGACCTGGTGGAGGAAGCTCTTGCACTCTGAATAGTGTTTATCACCTTCTGAGGGAGTCCCACTGTGTTCAGGTTATACCACTCACGGGCCAGGCCCATAGTGCCAAGCGCTTTGGGTGTGGGTGAAAAATCGTCCCCCCCGCCTGAGACAGTATGTCCCTGCGTAGCGGGAGCTGTCACGGCTGCCCGCACAGCAGCTGATATATCTCCGCCAGCCAGTACATTGCAAGCCAGTGTGGAGCTATTAGGATCAGTGTGTGGCGTTGTTCTCTCACTCTGGCCAGAGTTGGGGGTATCAGAGCCAGGGGTGGGAACGCGTACAGAAGGACAAACGTGCGCGAGCGCATCCACGCCTAACGGTGCGTTTAAATCGCGCATTGAAAAGAACAGCTGACATTGAGCGTTTTCTTTTGATGCGAACAGATCCACCGCTGTAACGCACCCACAGCTGACTCACAATTATTGGATGTAGAGTCCAGTCTGCATATAGTGGTGCACCTCTGTACAGCAGATCTGCACCGAGGTTCATCACACCCGGTACGTGCGTCGCTCTCAGAGAGAGGAGACGTCCGCAGCTCCATAAGATCAGTTTGCGTGCCAGTATGTGTAACTGGAGAGAACGCAAAACGCCTTGGCGGTTTATATACGATATTGTGGTCGTGTTGTCTGTCCTCACGAGGACATCATGTCCTCTGAGAAAAGGCAGAAAGTGTTTCAGGGTGAGGAACACCGCTAAAAGCTCCAGATAATTTATGTGTGACCGTTGGAGGTCTCTGCTCCAGAGACCCCTCACAGGTCGACCTTCGTATATACCCCCCAGCCCGTCAGACATGCGTCTGTGGTGATCACCTTCCGCGATAGGACAGCACCCATAGGCACGCCCTGTACTAGAAAAGTCGGGTGCAGCCAGTGGCACAGTGCCATTACGCATTTCATAGTGACCAACACTCTCCGCGCCATGACGCACGGGGTCCAGTCTGAGGGCGGCTACCCAGCGCTGAAACTCCCTCATGTGTAAGCGTCCCAGTCGTACCACCAGGATGGCTGACGCCATGAGCCCCAGTATCCGCAGACATGATCTGAAGAGAACATATTTGCTTGGCTGGAAATGAGCGAGGCAAGCCCTGAAGGCTTTCACTCTCTCTGCTGACAGGCGGGCTGTAAAGGGCACCGAATTCAGGTGTAGGCCCAGGAAGAGTACAGTCTGGGCTGGGGACAACATGCTCTTTTCTGTGTTTATTACGAAACCCAGGTCGAGCAGGTGTTTTACGAGGACATTCGTCTGCATAATAGCCTCTTGCTCCATCTGTGCGAGAAGGAGCCAATCGTCCAGATAAGTTGCCAGGCGAATACCCTGTTGCCTTAACGGGCTATCGCGGCTTCCGTACACCGTACACACACTCGTGGGCTGAGAGAGAGACCGAAGGGAAGTACTCTGTACTCGTAACAGACACCCTGAAAGGCGAACCTCAGATATTTCCTGTGTGGATAATATACTGGGATGTGGAAATACGCGTCTTTCAGGTCGACTGATGTGAACCAATCGTTTTGGCGCACGAGACGCAACAGAGATGTGTGAGTGAGCATTCTGAATTTGTATCTTTTTTAGATATTTGTTCAGAGCCCTCAAATCTAGTATAGGCCGAATTCCGTTCCCTCCCTGTTTGGGAACGAGGAAATACTTGTAATAAAAGCCACTCTGACTCTTTTCGGAGGGTATTATAGATGTAGCCTTCTTTTCTAGTAGCGAGATAATCTCTTGCTCCAGAATATGGGCCAATTCTCCCCGGGCTTGCAAATGCAGAATGCCCGAAAAGTGAGGGGGGGTGACAGCGAATTGGAGTCTGTAACCCTGTGCTATTGTCTTGAAAACCCAAAAGCAGAATCTGTGAGCATCCTCCACTTTTCGCTTCTCAAAGCGAGTGGAGATGTCACATCCCTCTCGTCTGCCCTCTGTGTCTTTATTTGTTGTGTTATGGGGCCCTCTAGTGTCTGAACACGGTGGTACCCCAGGTTGACAACCCCAGTTGACACTGCGCATGCGCCTGGCGGTGGTGCCTTCACAGCCCCGTCCATCGTCCCCCTTCTGAGAGAGGCAGCAGCCACTCTTAGAAGGGGGGTAGACGTCAGACTGTTTATTGTTTTTATTGTTTTTCTTTACATTTTTATTGACTGCGCCCTTGGCTTTAAGCCTGGAAACGACAGTGGAAAATGATTTATTAAGAGACAATAGTGATGACATGTGTTTGTGTGACTTAAACGAGCAGCGGAGCTTGCTGTCTTTGATGTTAAGTCCATTTCCCTCATTGGGCGAACTTGAGGATGACGTTCTGACATCACTCGAGGCGGCGGGAAGATGGGGGCATGGTTGCAACCCGGAAACACATGAGCATCGAACACTGGAACGTGTTCTGGAGCTGGAGAACAGGGAACTTCCAGTTCTTTTATCGAGGAGAGGAGAGGAGGCTGTCAGGCCGCCCTTTTCTTCTTCCTCGTCTGGTGGCTGAAAGTCTGGACCGGCTGTGGCTGAGCGGCTGCTGCCGGAACCGGAGACTTTCTTGGCCAGCTCGTCCTCGCCTCGTGTCTGGGCTGGAGACCTGGGGCGGGCTGTGGCCTCTGCTGTTTCGGGATCTTCAAATGGGCAGGACGTGAGGCAGCCTGAGCTAAGGATACCGCGGGGCCGTTGAAGGTGGCGGCTGGTCCCTTCGGGGAAGACAAAGCTGGAGAGCCTCATCCTCCTTCTTTTTGGATTCACATCGCTGCTGCATCGAAGATAGAGCGGAGCCAAATATGCCCTCGGGAACAATAGGCATGTCCAAGACGTCCTCTTTTTCCCGGTCTGGAAAGTTCTTAAGGTTGAGCCACCTGGCTCTCTCCTGTGCCACCTTTATCCCCAGTGCTTTGCCCGTGGCTTGGACTGCACAGCGCTGCACACGGAGGCAAATGTCCGTGATCGCTGCGATTTCATCCCACACGGCAGGCTCAGGTTTGTTCGTCATGTCCTCGCAGAGCTCTGCCTGGTAGGCGGTCAGCAGCGAGGAGACGTTGAGCGCCCTGGCGGACAAAGCTGCGGCTTTATAGGCTCGTTCGGTCATTGCTGACTGGAAGCGGTCTGCCTTTGCCGGTAGAGTGGGGTTCCTGCTCGGTGCCGAAGCCAGCCGCGTTTGGAGGTGGGCTGCCACCAGCGGCTCCATGGGCGGCATGCAGAGTAGGCCGAGCTTCTCCATGCCGTCACAGTCCAAAGAAGAGGCATCCTGGATTGGGGCCTTGTTGCTGAAAGGGCGGTCTCTCCACGAGACCGACACCTCATCCAGCATCTCTGGAAAGACTGGAAGGAGCTGCCTCTTCGTCCTCGCTGCTTGGGGCAAGTTCTTCCCCTCATAACGAGATCTGGAGGTCTCCTTGGCCACTTCAGGTCAGGGGATGTCCAGCCTGGACGCAGCGCGTTGGTACACGGCATGCAAGTCCATACTGAGGCAGGGCGAAGCTGGTGTGCTTTCGCCCGGGGGAGCGGACATCGCCTCCGGCTTGGCAGCCTGGGCAGATGAAACGAAGATGTCATCTCCGTGCTCATCCGAGTCGGATAAGAGGAACTCAGAGGCATCCTCTTCATCCTCCTCCATATAATCCAGCTCTAAGTGGTACCACGGTGAGGTCCAGTTGGGAGCCCCAGCTTGACACGGCGCGGGGATCCGATTCCGCGGCTACCGCCGTTGTTGAGCCCCAGCCTGACACAGCACGGGTCTCAATCTCCGCGGCGGTCGCCACCATGTCCCGATTGCCGGCCAGCGAATCAACGGACATGAAGGGGTCCTGTCCCGCTAGCCGTCGGTGGAGGCTCTTGATGTTGAAGCGGGCACAATGCCCGCACGAACCGGGGGTATCGATAGCTTCCTGGGCGTGTTCCAGCCCAAGGCAGGACGAGCAGACCTGGTGTGAGTCCGTGCCCGAGATCTTAGACCCGCAGCCTCCGAGCCGAGCCTCCGAGCCTCCAACTCCTCTGGTGTGAGGGAGAGAAGGGTCCATCCTCGTTTGCCGGGGTGTCGGCGCGGAGGGACTAGCTAGTAACAGGTATGTTACCGAAAAAAATCCAACCTTATCGTTATTCCGAAAGGAAAAAACGACGGGGTAGATTTTTCTTTAAAAAATATTAACTGGTGTGTTAATATCTTTCTTATCTCTATCTGCTCTGGTGTGAGGGAGAGAAGAGTCCGTCCTCGCTCACCGTGGTGTTGGCGCGGAGCGATAAACTAGCAACAGGTATGTTACTGTTTGAAGAAAAAAATCAAACCTTACCGTTATTTCGAAAGAAAACAGGTTTTAGTAGTGGTATTAACTGGTTTGTTAATATTTGTTCAATTCTTCTGCAAAGCAAAGAAGTAACCGGCAAGCGCCCGTGGACCGAATGTTAGCTTGGGTTCAGTCTGTGGACCGTTAAGCTAGCCCGGCTACTGATATTCGAGATGTGCTCTGAAGCGAGAAGAGGTGTTTGAATGACGCTGCGATGTAGCGCAAGCTACTTAAAGGGTGGGTGGATTCCCTGACGTAGACGTCAAGATCACCAGCCAATCAGGATTGGCGTAATGAGATTGATGCTTCTGTTTGCATACGCGTTGAGGTGCATCCCATTGTGAGACATCGAACGGAGTGTTATGAATGAGAACTACAATTAAGTCACATTAATTTTTTTATAAACATGATGAAAACATTTTCTCAATTTTTTTCTCAGAATGTTTTGTATCCCAACAAAGAAAGTTAAACATAATACAATCGGTACTTGCATGCTGTTGGGTTTTTTCTAAGCTGTGACAATACATTTGTTTAAAAGTTTCAGAGAAAGATAATTCTATCTCTTGGCATCATGTGAGACATTCTCCTTCACGTATACAATGTACACAATGGGATCATGATCAATTAAAAATAAATCAGCTCCTAATCTGTATTATTAGAAAATATGTTCTGGTTTGGAGGTCATCGATGGAGGTTTAAATAGGCTCTGTGCAGATATCACTTTGTAACACAATTGTTGATCACCTCAGAAGCCTCGATAAAAAAAGGACATAAATGGTATCTTTCTGGTGGCTGATTTTCTCAGCATCATCAAGATGATATAACTGCATTTATTTTACACTGTCTGAGTGTGAGGGGACAGGGGTTAGGACCCATATCCAGAGATAAAAGGACAACGGTTCAGGGTTTTAAAGGCAAAAATTTTTTTTTGTGATCAAATTTGTATTAATGTTAATACACAACATGTACAACTACAAGCACAACATTTTTTTAAATGAAATAACTGAAAGTACACAAGAGAAACAAAATGAGATAAAAGTAATTACTTGTAAAATATACAAAATGCAGAATACAGAAAACACATGTAAGCTAAAAATAATAACAAGACAACGGAAATAAAATAAAACAAACCCTACCCTCCCAGATATATAAACACACACACACACACACACACACACACACACACACACACACACACACACACACACACACACACACACACACACACACACACACACACACACACACACACACACACACACACACACACACACACACACACACACACACACACACACACACACACACACACACACACACACACACACACACACACACACACAAGCATCGTGTGCTTGATGTGCATCAAACATAAGACCAGCAGTTAAATAAAGCTCTTCTGACCTTAGCTGGCATGTGGGTATATATTAATGCTGCCCATTATGGGCACAAGCAATTTTCACCCATTTATTAATTATATGTTTTAAATTTGAGTGTTTCCTATCCCCTAAACCTCCAGGGATGTACACAGTTTAATACTGGAAACTTCTTATTATGGGAAATACGAAAAAGTCTTTTAAAACTACAACTCCCAGTAGAGACGTGCCATAGATAGAGAACATGTTGCGAAACACAATAGCCAGCGTGTAGTTCTGGGGACGGGGTGGGGGAGGGGGGGACGAGGTGGACCCGTTCAAATCCAGTTTTGGACAGTCTGCCGTGGTTCCATCCCATTTCAAGTGCTGTTCGAAGCTCGGTGTAACCCTCGGAGCACACTCTCCAATCACAGAGCTTGAAGACTATCACGGGGTTTGTCAAGAGAAGCAGAGAGAATACTGACTTCCGGGTGTAATATAGGTGCATTCACACCTAATAGTCCGTTTTCTGGTGCGCACCAGACGACAGTTGGTTACATTGGTTCATTTTTCAGAAGGTTCGGTTTGCGTTCACACGGGCAAAACTCAAACGGACTATAAACTTTAAACACAAGTCATGTGCACGGAAATGCTGTTCAACCATTGGTCAGACATTAAGGGGGTAAAAACGCAAATCCCGGCAATTTCTACCGGAGCCTACGCCATGGAGCATCGGCACTTTCGGCAGGTTATTCTCATGCTGCTGTTAATCTGGAGATCAACAGACACTAGCGGCCCGCGCATATGATTATATAATCAGGCAACGTCCGTAAAAAACATTATAACACATATAACGTCCGTAAAAAACATTCTAACACATATAATGAGAGACGTTCTGCAGTAAGGAGGGGCGTTTCACAGACGACAGGTGTTTTTAATTGTATGTAGCTCACGAAGAATTTTTACTTTACACTGTTCAACACTTCATTTCATTTTTCGCCTCCCAGCTTTTTCCCAGGAGCTGATCCTCCTCACGGTTGTTTCTACACGGACCACTATTGCGGTAAGCATGTTGTAACTTCCGGTTGTTGTTGTCATCTCCGGGTATCCCGTGTGCCTGTTCTGTTGCTGATAGCTTATTATCTTAACTTAATCGATCGTTTTAAAACTCTTGATCCCGGCAACTGCCTGACGTTGTAATCACACGTTACTACAGTTTAAGCACTCACAACTCTCCTTCTCTTAGCGACTGTAACTCCACAGTTGCCTACACTCTTTTCAGGTTTGCTAACGGTAGCTACTTTAGCTTGATAGCTAGCCATGGCTCTTTCCCCACCCTCGGGTGCTATTTCATGCTCTAACTGTCTCATGTTTGGTTACTTCCCTACCTCCTTTACTGGTACCGATACATGTGTTAAATGTAGTATAGTTGTTAGGTTGGACGCGGGAATCATAGCCATAGAAGCCCGGCTCCGCATTTTAGAAAATAACTCAGCTACAGTAAAGCCCATGTTAGCCGGTGCGGACCGGCAAAAGGTAGCTCCTCTTAGCCGTCTCCCGGCAACTCCCGAGCAGCAGGGAGATTGGGTGACTGTTCAGAAGGGGCATAACGCGAAACCCGCAGGTCCCCACCAACCCGTTCACGTATCTAACAGATATTCCCCACTCAGCGAGACACCCGCTGAGAAGCCAACTCTGGTTATTGGTAGCTCTATTATGAGACACGTGAATTTAGAGACCAAAGCGTCCACAGTCACATGCATTCCGGGGGCCAGAGCGGGCGAAGTTGAGGCGCATCTTAGACTGCTGGCTAAAAATAAACGCAAATACAGTAGGATTGTTATTCACGTCGGTGGTAATGATGTTAGTTTACGCCAATCAGAATGCACCAAACTTAATGTGGCGTCGGTGTGTAGTTATGCTAAAACAATGTCGGACACCGTAATCTTCTCTGGTCCCCTCCCCAATCTGATCAATGATGACATGTATAGCCGCATGTCATCATTTCAGCGCTGGTTGTCTTGGTGGTGCCCAGCAAACAATGTGGGCTTCGTAAATAATTGGACAGCCTTCTGGGGAAAACCTGGTCTGATTAAGAGAGACGGCATTCATCCTACTTTGGAAGGTGCAAATCTCATTTCGGCAAACATTTCAGGGCTTTGTGGACTTAATCCATGACAAACTGGAGTTGAGACCAGGAGGCAGAGTCGTAGTCTTACACGCTTCTCTGCGCTCTCTCCTAGGCAGTCATCCATAGGAATCCCAAACCCAATAAAATACCCAATATTAACGGTGTGTGTGTCTGCCCAAGGACAATTTAAGGTAAAACCTAATAGAGGTGTCATACATAATAACCTAATAAAAGTAAATGTAACAACTACTACAGTGCAACAAAACAGGAAGATTAAATGTGGTCTCTTAAACATAAGATCTCTAGCATCTAAAGCCATATTGGTAAATTATTTAATATCAGATTATAATATTGATATATGCTGTCTCACTGAAACTTGGTTGAGACATGAAGAATATGTCAGCATAAATGAGGCCACTCCACCCAGCCATATCAATACTCATATTGCCCGAGGCACGGGCCGAGGAGGTGGAGTTGCAGCAATCTTTGACTCAAGTTTACTTATCAATACTAAACAAAAATTAAATGAAACCTCCTTTGAAAGCCTCGTTTTTAGTCTTACGCATCCGACCTGGAAAACTTTGCAGCCAATCTTATTTGTTACAGAGTACCGTGCACCAGGTCCTTATTCAGAATTCTTATCAGAATTCTCTGAGTTTTTATCAACTTTGGTACTCAAAACAGATAAAGTAATTATCGTAGGTGACTTTAATATTCATGTTGACGATGATAAAAATAGCCTTACTGTTGCATTTAACTCTATATTAGATTCTGTTGGTTTCTGTCTGAGTGTAAATAAACCAACCCACTGCTATAATCACACTCTTGACCTTGTTCTGACTTATGGTATTGAAATTGAGCAACTATTAGTCAAACCGCATAATCCTGCCTTATCCGACCATTTCTTAGTAACTTTTGAAGTACTGTTACTAGACTACAAAGAATTAGCCAAAAGCTCCTGCAGCAGAAACCTATCTGTTAGTGCTATAGCCAAATTTAAGGAAGAGATTCCACCAATACTTAACTCGATAGCATGTCTGCATGTAAGGGAGGAAACTTATACAAAATGTACACCACCCCAAATTGATCATGTTGTTGATAGTGCTACAGATGCGCTGCGAATACAATTAGACTCTGTTGCTCCTTTGAAAAAGAAAAAAAGAAAACAACATAGATTAGCTCCATGGCATAATGCCGAAACCCGCAAAATAAAGCAAAAGTCGAGACAACTTGAAAGGATATGGCGTTCCACTAAACTTGAAGAATCTCGTTTAATTTGGCATATTACTCTCAATGAATATAAAAAAGCACTGCGTAAAGCGGGAGCAGCCTACTACTCTCCATTAATAGATGAGAATAAGAATAATGCAAGATTTCTTTTCAGCACTGTAGCCAGGCTGACAGAGAGCCATTGCTTGATTGAGCCTTCTATTCCCATAGCACTCAGTAGTAATGATTTTATGTGCTTTTTTAACGATAAAATTGTTACTCTTAGAAACAAAATCAATGACCTCTTGCCTTTGACCAGTATAGTATTATCAACAGCTCCCGGAAACGTAAGTTCTAATATTACACTAGATAGTAAACTAGAATGCTTTTCAGCCATAAACCTTGAACAATTAAATTCAATGATTCTCTCTTCTAAACCATCAACGTGTATCTTAGACCCGATTCCAACTAAGCTGTTAAAAGAAGTTTTTCCATTAATTAGCACTTCTTTATTAAATATTATGAATATTTCTTTATTATCAGGCTATGTTCCACAATCATTCAAAGTAGCAGTGATAAAACCGCTTCTTAAAAAGCACAACCTCGATCCAGAGGTTTTAGCCAACTATAGACCTATTTCTAATCTTCCGTTCCTCTCAAAGATTCTTGAGAAAGCAGTCGCAACGCAGCTGTGTGATTACTTAAAAAACTATGATTTATTTGAAGATTTTCAGTCTGGCTTTAGAACACATCATAGCACAGAGACAGCTCTGGTTAAAGTCACAAATGACATTCTAATAGCCTCAGACAAGGGACTTGTCTCTATTCTTGTCTTGCTCGATCTTAGTGCTGCATTTGATACTATCGACCATGATATCCTATTGCAAAGACTAGAACACTTAGTTGGCATACAGGGAACTGCTTTAGGCTGGTTTAGGTCCTATCTATCTGAACGCTCTCAGTTTGTACGTGTCAACGATGAATCTTCCATGCAAACCAAAGTTAGCCATGGAGTGCCACAGGGCTCAGTAATTGGACCTATTTTGTTCACACTATATATGCTTCCGTTAGGCAATATTATAAGGAATTATTCTGTAAACTTTCATTGTTATGCGGATGATACTCAACTATATTTATCAATCAAGCCTGATGAAATTAATCATTTAAATAAAATTCAAGACTGCCTCAAGGACTTAAAAACGTGGATGACCTTACATTTTTTTATGTTAAACACGACCAAAACTGAAGTTATTGTACTTGGCCCGAAGAATCTACGAAACAAATTATCTAAAGATATACTAACTATGGATGGCATTAATTTGGCCTCCAGTGAGACTGTAAGGAATCTTGGTGTTATATTTGATCAGGATTTATCCTTTAACACCCACATAAAATAAATTTCAAGGACCGCCTACTTCCATCTACGTAACATTGCAAAAATCAGGCATATATTACCTCAAAACGATGCAGAGAAACTAGTCCATGCATTTGTTACTTCAAGGCTGGATTATTGTAACTCCTTATTATCAGGGTGTACCAAGAAGTCAGTCAAATCGCTTCAGTTGATTCAAAATGCTGCAGCTCGTGTACTAACAGGAGTTAGAAAAAGGGACCACATTACTCCTGTTCTGGCTGCCTTACACTGGCTCCCTATAGAACACAGGATAGAATTTAAAATTCTTCTTCTCGCCTACAAAGCCCTTAATGGGCAGGCGCCATCTTACCTTAAAGAACTCATTATACCCTACTGTCCTACTAGGGCATTGCGTTCCAAGAATGCAGGGTTGTTGGTTGTTCCTAGAGTCTCTAAAAGTACAATGGGAGCCAGAGCCTTTTCTTATCAAGCTCCACTTTTGTGGAATCAGCTTCCAGTTTGTGTTCGGGCGGCAGACACCCTATCCGTTTTTAAGAGTGCGCTTAAGACCTTCCTTTTTGATAAAGCTTATAGTTAGGGCTGATTAGATTCAGCCCCTAGTTTTGCTGATATAGGCTTAGTTTGTCTGGGGACATCTTACTTCTTCCTTCTCTCTGTCTATACCTGTGTACTCTCATCTTCCGATTAACCCAGCTTCCCCAAATGTCTTTCTTTTTGGTGTCTATATCCGCCGGGATCCGGAGTCATGGATGATCCTGCAGTCCTGTGTCATGGATCGCGAGTCCTGGATCGCGAGTCGTGGCTGTGGTCCTGGATCATAAGTCCTGGATGGATATCCTCGTGGATTCATCTTCCTATTATACACACATGCATTTCCAAACATTTGGACTACCTATGTTGCAAAAGTATTATCTTTTCAATTTACACACGGCATCTATTGCACGTCTGTCCGTCCTGGGAGAGGGATCCCTCCTCTGTTGCTCTCCCTGAGGTTTCTCCCATTTTTCCCTTTAAACTGTGGGTTTTCTCTGGAAGTTTTTCCTTGTACGATGTGAGGGTCTAAGGACAGAGGGTGTCGTATTGTCATACTGATATTCTGTACAAACTGTGAAGTCCACTGAGACAAATGTAACATTTGTGATATTGGGCTATATAAATAAACATTGATTGATTGATTGACTTCATTCTGCTTCACTCTTTAACTAAACAACTGTGGATGTCTTGAAAGACTAATTCGCTAAAGATTTTGAAGATATCCGCGTTCTTGTGTGACACGTAAATACTACGCTTCCTATGTTTTCGTGCGGACTGCGTTCACACCAGCAATGAACCGCTCCAGGGTTCGCAAGCAAGCGCTCCGAGACCACCTATTTTAGCGGACCAGAGTCCGGTTGTTTAGTTCACTTAAGAGGTCTCGGATTGTGTTCACACCGACCCAAATTAACCGCACCAAGCGGCTAAACGCACCAGGGTTCGATTCAACCGGACTATACGAGGCAGGTCTGAACGCCCTGTAAAGCAAATGAGCTGCTCCGACCCTCGGTCCTGACGGACTCCAACTTGTGTTTATTAATCAAACAAATAAATAAACACAAGGATAATTATGTGTTATTGTTGAGTAAATGGAGAATTGCACAGGGGAAAATAACGTATCTATGCCACAATTTTAGATGCGGATTTTGTTAAACTAATACGTTTGCGCTGTGGACCAACACTATAAATTGAAGGGGAAGGGGGTAGCAATAAAGATAACACCATTAAACAGTTACACAATATAACAGAGATAATATCGATAGCAGCATCCCTAGCAACCACCTTGGTAACAATGAAAACGTTGTATAGACACAATTTCCTGAAGTAATCTTCATAATAACTAGCAAACTAAAGAGCATGTACATCCACTGCACACATAATCTGAAATAACAACTCATACTTCCCGCATCAAATGACATCAAATCACATTTTAATGGCCAAACTAACCTTAAAATAGGCATTTTCCACCGAGAATAAAACGAAGTTCGGCCATGTTTTTTTTTTCTGCAGGGAGAAATTTGAAGATCACGTGACATAGACGCCAGCCATTGGAATGAATGGTAAAAAAAAACGTAGGGATCTTACAATTTCAGAGGCGTTTTCTTATAAATACTGCGTCCCAAGTTGTGGTCCAACGTAGTTATTACACGCTATTTTATGAGACTGGGTTGCAATAGCCCCTCCAAATGTCTATGCACGTCCCTGGTGTCGGCTAACGCCTCCATGTCAGATTTCCCCCTCGTCTCGGGACCCTTTTTAGGCGGCAACTTTTTTGCTCGATTTAGACATTGCCTTCGATAGAACACTTAAATTATATCTAAAAAAAGTTGTCTCAACGGTATCAATTTACAGAATTAGCATCACTGGGTTGAGCGAGTTTAACCTATGCTGCCATCTTGTCCAGCTGATCACGTGACTCTATAAACGCTTCTTCAAGAACAAATCGGCATGCTTATAATAAATAATAAAGGATCTCATGCTCTCTTTTTACATTCTCCACTTTAGTGCCTGTCTTTACACCTCCCCTTCCAAAAAAACCTAGTTTGCTGTGATTGGCTTGCAGAAAAAATAGCAATGGTAGTTCTCAAAAGTATATTTGAATGAGCTTGCATGTGATATCAGAAGGGGGGATACATCTGAGTGGCTTGTTGAATCTCATGTTTTCTGACCAAGGCAGCCCACTAAAACGTTCTGGTTTGTCTGATTTGTGGCTTGGTTGGCACTTATAAAAACACTTATGTATAAAAGATCTCATGATATGTCCCCTTTAAAGACATGTGAGGCAAATAGGTGACAAAACAACAAAGTGCAAACAAATCAGTGAGGAGCTGACATGGACTCATCACACTACCAAAACAGCTCGACAGCGGCTCTTCTTCATCCGCAGGCTGAGGAGGTTCAACATGGACTCCAGGATACTCTGCAACTTCTACAGGTGCACCATAGAGAGTATCCTGACTGGCTGCATCACGGCCTGGTACGGCAGCTGCACCGCCCTCAATCATAAGACTTTACAGAGGGTGGTGAAAACTGCAGAGAACATCAGGACGGAGCTGCCATCCATGGAGGACCTCTACTCCCAGCGGCTCAGGAAGAAAGCCCTCAGGATTACAAAAGACCCCCATCACCCCAGCCACAAACTTACTGCTACTGAGCAGCTGTTCATGATAAATAAATATGATAAATACTGTAATTTTACGTCAAGATGTCAATGCAGATGCTATTCTGCTGCTACTGAATATAAAGTAAGTGTACTGCCGTCTGGCAGGCGGTACCTTAGCATCAGGACTGAAACCACCAGACTCAGGGACAGCTTCATCCCACAGGCCATAAGACTATTAAACACCTGAACTTGAAACAACATCCATAACAATCATCTGGCTGCAACTTAAAAAAAAGTATCTATTATTTCATATTCCAAACACTTGTATTATAGACTCTTATTGCACTATTTCACAATTTTACTATTTTTCTTTTTGTATTTACTTGCACTATATTTTTTCTGTTTTCCTGTTTTATTGTGTTGCACTGTTGGTGGAGCCTGGGACCTAATATTTTCATCGTCATAACTACACTGTAGGTATGTACGTATGACTAATAAAAGCCTTCAAATGTATGGGTAACATATATAAGTATTAAATACAATAAAGTATTTTAATATAAAAGTGTTGGTTTGGGTCCAGCATGACCGGCTGCTGCTGTAAAAGAAAACAGTAACACATAATTGCTTAACACAATCATTTATAGCCTATTTGTGAACATTAATAAATCACAGTTTTTTACTTAAATCTGTTTCATGATTTTATTTCAACACTTAGTTTCCGGTCACTTGTTCGCTGCTTGTAGAGAACTTGACGCAATGGGGGAGCACGCGGAAAGTGAAGCCAAATATAGTGCAGCGAATGAGGCCAGAGAAGTGACGCCAAAACCCCGGATTACGTTCAGTGACAACGATGGAGAACATGCAGTGCCGGCGTTTTTAAAAACGATATTCCTGTGTGTAGAACTATTGTGATAAAGTATGAATGGAGGGATCATTGAAACACACGTGTTGAGGGAGCGAGGAGCATCGACACGCGTTGGGACCCAGTGGTAAATCGCCAAGTTAAACGTCACCTATTAGGAAAAATCCACTTCTTAATGTCTTTTATACATAAACATGTGTTCCCTCTGTGTAAAGAGATTCTGAACGTTTCAGGAAAAAAGATTTGCTCTCTTTTTGTCCTGATCCATTTATATAAAAGAAGCTGATCAGATTTTGGCGACTTTATGATGTCATAACGACCTTATCATCAGAATCTCCTCCTAGAGCACCATTATGTTATTTTCAACCAAATATCTCTCAGAGGGGCGTGGGGAGGGGCTCCTTATTTTCATCTAAAGTAACAGACAGAGAATCAGCACTTCTGAAATCAGGCCTGAAACAGAGGGGATTATGGGATGCTACAATGCATGATATGTTTGGTATTTGGAGCCAAACACTTCAGAGACGTGTTTTGTATATACAGTATCTGAGACCCATAATATATTGATGGAAAACAGTATAATAGGAGACCTTTAAGTACAAGGTGAAATTAGTTATTGTGCAGAATAGCTCTTTACAGAATAAATCATATTACAATATAACTGCTGATAGTCTTTAATGATTAATGTTGAAGCTGGAAACTGTGCTTAATGTATTGCCAGCTGACGTAATCCATTATCATTGACTAGTTTCTTTTATATATTTTGTTTTAATTGTCTGAATCTGCAAAGTTACTAGCAACTAAAGCTGTCGAAAAATGTCGAGGAGTAAAAAAATACATTATTTGATTTAAAAATGTAGTGAAGTATAAAGTAACTGTCGTGGATATTTTAACCTTGTCAATACTGTAAAGATGTACAATTAGAGTAATCAATAATAAACAGGTGAAAGCAAACAGAATTGTCTTAGTAGTTCTTTATACAAGCTTTTAGGTACGGTCATGCAAAGTACAGAGTCGTTTGCAGGAGTGGACACAGGGGCAAATGTGTGTGTGTGTGTTTTATAGAGGACTGTTGCTGTGCAGAGAAGAGAAAGAGATAACTCTAAAAAGCTCACACAAAAAGATTAAGATTGAGATTTTTGTCGTCATTGTTCTGACCTGTTCTTTCTTTTTGTTTACTTGGGTAGGGTATTTCTTGCTGTAGAAGTCCATACTATCGATGGGGTCTTCTTCCTTCCTGCCATAGTCCAAAGTAACAGCCTAGAAGAGAAGGTTGAGACAGAAGCGTGTTTTTTATTCAAAAGTAAATCAATGGATTAGCGGAGCAAAAGTAACTACACGAAAAACTCACTAAAACTTCAAATTCCTCCTCTGTCAGCCCGTCAGCCTCAGCTCCCTCTCGTGGGAGTGGGAGGGCTGCAGCCAGGTGCTTTCTCGACTGAGATATCTCATCCTTAAGAAGGAAGGACAAGGGTTGAGAAGTGAGAGATGAAATACATTTGCAGTTCTTTCCATCGTGATAAAACACAGTAAGAGGAGGTCCACATTAAGCAGGTCAATTAAAATCAAACATCTTTGTTTCTCGGTTTCGGCTGTCTGTTCAAACTCAAACCAAAGATTTGCTCTCACCCGACAACAGGCCTTTTCAAAACAATGTATTGGAATGTATTCTTGATGCAAGCCTTTTACAGTGCATTGGTCTGTGTTGCAGTTTATTAAAAGTTTATGTTGCTCCTAAATGTCTCTGTTATCTCTCATTTAAATGTCAGTTCAGCAGGTCATATCAAACAGATTGTTGTAATCAGTATTAAAGATTGTTTGGTCACACCCCACATAATAATAAGTTAATCATTTTATCATTGATTATGTCATACTTTGGACATAATTATTAGTCAGGCACCTGACTCACACTTCACCAGATGTTGGCTTTGAGGCGCAGATTTCTTAATTTCCAAATAAAATGATGCCATTTATTTTATTGTTCACTGCTGGCATAGGTCTCTATAAAAACCTCCCTGAACACAAGGCTTTTTTTACGCAGTGGTTTACTGTGGATGCAGTCTAAGTGATATGTGATCCTATGATCTTTCTTGATCATAAGGCATAGCATCCTCTAAACAAAAATTCTAGGAATTGTATCTTATAGGATAGTCTGCGTAAAAGCCATGTACAATAATGAAAGAGGCAATGTAAAGCGATATAGACAACAGAAACAAGAATGTGCTTCAACCACAATAGTAGCATTGCTCTGTTTTAACAAACTTTAATTTGGAATAATCGAGGACAAATTCAAAAGAAGACAGCACCGCTTTTGCTAATGCTAAACCTTTGCAAATAAAGCTTTCCTGAGTTTAATGTTTAAATACATTAAGAAAATAACTGTTTTTAAAAAAAATTAAGGTTACGCTTTTGCCCTCTCCTGCCTTAATCTCTTTTGATGAAGAGATTACTCATATTTTTTCCTGCTGTACGATCCCTGGGGATAAATTATTACACATACTGTATGTGATGTAATACAGGAACAAAAACATTACTGCACACCTCGGTTGGGGTTCCTTCAGGCTTGATTTCACCCAGACATCTGTAGTGTTCACGATCAACAACTTTTTTTAGAATCTCCCTGGTCTCTCTGAGATCATCCTCTGTGCCTGTGGAGTTGAGTATTTGGTCAAATACACAATCTAAAGGACAAACGGGACAGAAGAGCAAGTAAGGAAAAAAAAGTTAAAAACTAAGTCACTGACACTGTAAACCGAGAAGCATGGCTGACAACATCTACAGTAAGCAGTATACCTTTGTGATAACATTTGTTCTACTTTAATTTGTTCTTAAAATTATGAAAACACTCCTTTACGACATTTCAGCAAATTGCATTTGCTAAACCAAATTGTCTGTATCATCTGTAACCAGAATGGCAAGTTGTTGTTTCTCCGTGAGCTGAAGAGCATTACTTTGAATCTAAATTGCCAATGGTTGTTGAGCTAACAAACAGGACTGCCATATGTAATTTCGGTAATTTCCCAACTGACTGACACAACTTCCTGTATGACTATTTCCTGTGATAAATAAAGCTGCACTATTAACACTCACCACTAGGGGCTCCTACATGCATATATACCTATGATATATACCCATACAGTCTATATACACAGAACACAACAGTGTATTTACTTAACCTTTAAAAAACTGTAAAGGTGAAGGAAAGGATTAAATGGTGAGTTAATCTGCCCTAATGTGCCTGTATTCATTAGCATGTCCTTGTGTCATGCCCTGGCCAAACTCATTACCCCAGTGACAGTAAGTACTAAACACACGAGTGAATTAATTTTGTTGTGTTGTTAAACATACTAACAAGATAAAAGGAATACGTACCACCAAAATGATAATTTCTGCATAAACAGTACTCGCACAGACGAGTAGTTCCCCAGTGCAACTGATTATGCAGAAGTGTTTTAAATAGTAAGTTTCCTCCCCAATGAAGTGTTGGATAAACGAGACATGGATTATAGTGCATACATTTGTAAACAGATGTTGGATTTTGTTATGCTATTTTTACTTAAATTCATCAAGACTTTTTTTCCCATCTTCTTTTGATAATTCATTCACTGTGAGGACCTGCGGTGCTTTTTAGAGGAGTGTTTGTGAGAGCCTGTATCTCTAATGGATCAAAAATACATAGTAGGTTTATGAATAATGCTTTGCTTTATTGTTATAACACAAGCTCACAGCACAAAGTGGTTTCTGCTGACCTGTCAGCTTGGTGTAGGCCTCCATGTCACCTATGGCTGTGGAGAGGGTGAACATCGTCCCTTCTGAGCCTTCAATCTGGATGTGCTTGTCTGCCTTTCAAAAGGCCTCTGCAATCCTGGATGAAAGTAATATGTTATCACTTTATGCATACCATACAAAATATTTGATTATGAAGCAAATTCAATTATTAAAATCAGAGTACCAACGTGAGAAGTGAATATACTCCCATATGCTCTATGATCTTAACCACTTTGTGCTGGTAGGCTCTTCTGTGGAGAGAGTACCTCGTGTGGAACAAGTCAGAGAGATTGTTCACCTCCTGTTAACAGAATTGTCTATACGTTACCACTAATTACATTACATGTCATTTGTTAGACGCTTTTATCCAAAGCCACATACATACGTTCAGCACTGTGGACAATCCCCACAGGAGCAATTTGGGGTGAAGTGTCTTGCCCAGGGACACAACGCACTCTATCCACTGAGCCACAGCCGCTCTAACTTAAAGTGGACCTATCATGCTATATTTGAATAATATAGTGTAGGACCATACCTATATAAGGCATATTTATACTTTTTATTTGTCAAAATACCAAACAGATCATGCATTTTAGCCATTCCTCATTCCGCTCAATTTAACACTGTCTTTTCATGGGCTGATTCTGTGAGAACAGCACCATCTACAGGCCTGGCATATGTACTACAGCGTCTCCAGCGCTTTCGAACGGCAATGTCCGTGGCTGTCTCCTCCTGATTGGTGGAGTTGGCCCAATAACCTTAGCGCCACTTCTGTGACGTCACAGAAGTGTTCAAATCTGGATTAGTCTGTATCAGATCCATTGCAGCCCCTTTTTTTAGAGATTTGGGTAAGGAGGAAAATAGAGAGGGTTGTGTTTTCTGACACTGAGTTTCCTGGAACACCGGGGACACATATTCATGTATACAAGACGTACAAAAGTGCATTTTGCATGATAGGTCACCTTTAACTAATCATTTAACTGTATTGCTGTTATAAAAGCTGATCAAAAAGCAGATTTAACAAAGTCAGCACCTTGTCTCTAGTGCAGATGTGCTTCTGCCCGTCCACCTCACACACCCTGGCAAACTTTATGAAGCAGCCATGGTCAAAGTTGTTCTTGATGCCCAGGTGGTAGCTGTCCCTGATAGGAGACAAAGGCAAGACAAGTAAAGAAAATGTGCTTATTACAAAAACTCATGTAAGACTCCAGGAGAATGCTACATGTTCTTTAATAACCAGGACTATGTTCTAAATGTGTATTATTTATTTGTATAATACACATTTGTTTAATTGCATTAGAAAGTGAACTGCTCTCGCTGTTGAACCAAGCCCCACCTGGCAAAGTAGTCAAACTTGTCCACATCAATGCCGTTTCTTTCGTTGGCCACAATCTCATAGAGGAAGGACTTCTCCTTTGGACGGCCTTTATACTGTGGAGATGACTGCACAGAGTGGCTGGCATTAGACATTGGCTATTGTAGCAATTATGATGTTAAAACTGATATCATTACATTCAAATTGCATGACTAACTTCCTCTTGAGCTTCCGGGGGTTTAATCATCTCTTTGATGAAGACCAAGTCTTCGGCAGCTTCATGCCACATGCCTTCATCATCCACTCCAGATCCCCTTTCGGTTTCACCAGGTGGTCGAACATTTTTACAGAATTGTCCTCATGTTGCAAGGTACACAAATTCATTGATATATTAGAATGAGAATTCAAAGTGATAAAAATGAACAATGACACACTGTTTAAATAGAAAGGGTCTGGCTTTGCTGAAAACATGACAGTTTACATTTCTTCTCAGCTGTAATGGTTATTTAAACGGAATAAATCAGAATAAAATCCATTAATATCCAATACATGTGAGGCGTGTCATTATTCTTAAGTCAATACATTGTGCAATCAATCAATATATATTTATATTTCATGTTGATAAGTTAAATAGATAATGTTGTCTATTTCACTTTTATTAAACTGAAACACCTGAATTAAGAGTACATATTATTATATTAAAACCTTTCAAGAAGTTCCTGGAAGAAAGCAGACAAAGGTAGTTATAATATCCTTTGAGAGAGTACCCTGCATGTGTCTCATAATACCATGAAGGCCACAACTAATTGTGCTTAAAGGAATAGTGCATCATTTTGGAAAGGATTATGCTTTATTGCTTTTGACTGAAAAAAACAACAAAATACAACTAATTAAGTAAAGGCAATGCCGTATTTAATGTCAAATATTGCATGTGTAATAAGATATGTTAATTCTTTATTGTCAGATTAAATCTGAGATTTTTCCTGCATCATAGCAGCTCTATTTGCAACATCAAACAGGGACAAATATTAAGACACGATACAAGGAAACAAACATTTAACATAACAATCACTGAAGAGAAAACATGCTCATGACCCTCAAGCACACATTTGACTTGGGATTTAGCTCTGTATTTAATTTGAGGATGGACTGGTGCACAAAGGAGTGCTTCAGTCTAACTTTATTAAATCGTGGGACCTTGTATCTCCGACCTATTCACTGTTCAGAACAAAATATAAGATAAGATAAGATAAGATAGTACTTTATTGATCCCAATTTGGGAAATATTTGAAAACGTGTTGGGGATCAGAGATGTTGATGGCCAGCCTCACTACGGTATTATGGGAGGTTGATTCATAGAATTCCTCAAAGGGGTGACCTACAATCTTTGAGAAGATTTTCAACTGGTGGAGCAGTTTTTGCTTTAAGGTGGAAGACAAACACTTGTACCATGTAGTATTGCAATACGTTAACAGTCAAAATTACAGATCGAAAAAAACATGATCAGATCATGACATGCAGCTGCTGGCTGGGTTTTATAAATGTGTTTTATTTCTGTTGTTGGGTATAATGTCACACAATACAGACAATAGGAATAATAACTGCTCACCTTCCAGGTTTTCCCTGTTGCTTTGAACATTGCCTCAAACACATGGGAAAAGGGTCCATGTCCTATATACAGAGAAATATAAATATTTTAAGCAAATGGTTCTGGCTACAAAACAAACTGAAGTGAGACATTTTAACATTCTGTGTATATATATATATATATATTGCATTTTTGATTATTCTTTGTTCACAGTGTATGTGAGAAAAACTTAAATAACTAAACAGGTAATACAGGGTAAGAAATTGTTGTATACAAATGGTCATTTTGTTGATGAATTATTATTTTAAAGTGGAAGGTGTGTATCACTCACCCAGGTCATGGCATAGCCCAGAGATCTGAACACAAAGGATATCTCTGTCAGTGATGTTGAGATCTTGCTGCTTTTCCTTCAGAGCTTTCACAAGCTCTCCTGCTAAGTAGCCCACCCTTCACCAAAGCATACAGCAAACAACAATAAAAAGTCATCACACAATTACCACTTGAGTGTCCTGCTGCAGAACAGGATATGACATTTGTTTCAACAGTTTATTGCTGCCATATGTAAATACAGTTCATTTACAGCAAACAAGTCTTCACTTAATATTGATTTTGATAACATTAACACACATTGGACATACCCAATTGAGTGTTCAAAGCGGTTGTGGGAGGCTCCAGGATAAACCAAATAGCCCGCTCCCAGCTGCTTGAGGTATCTTAATCTCTGGAACTGAGGCGTTTCGATGATTTTGACAAGAAGAGGGTGCAACTCCATATGTCCGTGGATTGGATCATTAAACACCTAAAAGAATACGTACAACAAAAAAACCTGTCAAATGATGATTCTAAAGAGTACAATTAAAAAGCTCCATTTCTTCTGAAGGCCCTGAACATGGAGTGTGAAGCAATAAATAAAACAAAATATTATATCACCTTGGGAGCTACTGGCAAGATCTTCAAGATACTATCCAAGATTTTCTGACGATCCTCAGCTTGACTAAAGAAATCGTGAAAAAAAATCATAGTAGGTTATAAGTTATAAGTCAAGCCAGGGGGAAGTTGTTGCACCAAATTAGGGCCACACTTCCTTCTTTTCAGGATGTTATATATATTTTTTAACCGCAACCTTGTTTGACAAGGGATGATACTCACTCTATGCCGATCTCAGCCATAAAATCATAGTCTTTGAGCTCCGACAGCTTGATGACAGACTTTTCTGGGTAAAAGAAGATCCAGTGAATTATAGTCATGTATCACATTGTAGTTTTTTATGACAAGTGTATAAGCTAAGTTCAATTTAAAAAAACTAAAGCATTTTTTTTTCATCAGCTTATTCAGTTAGGCCAACGATGATATAAAACCTAACCATCAATTTAAATGACCAAACCAGAAACTTACCTTTAAATGTATCTGCCCACTTTCCAAGTCCTTTATCAGTCAGGTACTCAAACATTTCCTCCCCGCTCATTTCCCCATAGTCTTCTGACGCCATTGACAATATTTTCTGTGTGCTGATCATGAAACGTCTGCACAAATATGCTCCGGCTTTGAGAAGTACCTGGTTTTTATGTCTCTACCACACCCATCCGATTGGTCACTGCCCGTAAAGGGGAAGTATTTTGTGATAACTATACAACCAACAGGACAGTGTGTGTGTGTGTGTGTGTGTGTGCGTGCGTGCGTGCGTGCGTGTGTGTGTGTGTGTGTGTGTGTGTGTGAAGAAATGTTTGAACATTTTAAGTAAAATGCTTCAATCTGGTGCACTTTAAGCACACAATTACTAGAGACTAGATCTAGTGGGTACAACTCTAAACACCCATATGAAAAAGATTTACATTTTAATAATCAAATAAGTATGTGAACATAACCAATAACCTACTACAGCCAATAACAAATAAATGTAACTTATTTTATTTTTGTTGTTCATTCATATCTTATTTTACCTAGTTACAATGTATTTATGCATATTTTTATATCTCTCAAGTTTTAAACTATATTTTTGGTTTACTGTCCTATAGTATAGGCCTACATTGAAATGATTTTAAACCTGTTTATCCAAATAATTATAAAGGAGTGCCTTGGAAATATTTGTTTACATAAATTGCATGTATCTCTTTCGCTCGCTCCTACGCCCACTTAGGCTGTGAGCTGCGGACGCCTGATAAGCCAATACCCCCCACTTTCATCACTTACAGCACCCATCAATCTAGTGCACTTTCAGCAGAATTACTAGAGAATAGATCTAGGGGGTACAACTCTAAAACGCCCATATGAAAAAGATTGGTTTACATTTTAATAATCAAATAAGTATGTGAACATAACCAATAACCCATAGCCAATAACAAATGTTAAATAAAGAAATATTATTTGTATTGTTATTTATTTTTTGTTGTTCATTCATATCTTATTTGACCTTGTTAACATTTATTTAGTAATGCACTTTTTTAGATATCTTAGACTAAAATGTATTATCTAAACACTCAGAGTCCTTTACCTCACTGAGCTGTAGTTATCAGCCTCTCAGTCTGACTGGAGAGAGCTCCCCTCCGCCTTTTTTTGTAGAAACATCTTCTTCTTATATCCGTTAGCGCAGCTAGAACCAGGTGCTAATAACAACAGCGCCGGTACCTCGCTCCCACGCTCGCTCGCACTTTGGCTGTTAGCTGCGGGCCCACATCCCCCACTTTCATCACTTACAGCGCCCATCGTACAGGGCAAATGAAAAGTGTAACCGGGGTGAAGAGGGTGTTACCTTTACTTAATTATGAATGTTGTTACATCAAGGCCGAAAATTAGGATGAGCGCAAACAGTCAAAAATAACACAGAATTTGGTGATGATTAAATAGTTTACAGTGAGATTTACTCCAATACGTTTGGCCATACTCAAGCAGCCCTACAAATGAATTGAGATTTCCACACAAATGTTCTTTAGCAAGTGTGCAGAGCAGTGTTGATTTAAAAAAGCAATTTGAAGGTTGGATATTTGTAAATCTTTTTTTGTGTATATATATTAATAATTTCAGTTTATTTGTAGTACTTTCTATTTTTATTGTGACATTTGGTGGCATCAATGTGTTCATTTGATACAGATAATGGAGCAGTTGCTTTAGGGCCCGCCCCCCAAGTGTGTGTGTGTGTGTTTGTGTGTGTGTGGGTGTGGGGACCTTCACTGATGTCCTCCCAAGGAGGTGTGTGTGTGTGTGTGTTTGTGTGTGTGTGTGTGTGTGTTTGTGTGTGTGTGTGTGTGTGAGTGTGTGTGTGTGTGTGTGTGTGTGTGTGTGTGTGTGTGTGTGTGTGTGTGTGTGTGTGTGTGTGTGTGTGTGTGTGTGTGTGTGTGTGTGTGGGGAGACCTTCACTCCAGAGCTATAGGTGCGTGTCTTAACACCCCATGGCCCTGCAGTCGGCCAGAGGCTGTAAAAAGTCCTGGAAAGCAGGCAGGCCCCTCGTTTGAGAGATGACTGTGTGTGTATTAGAGAGCCTGAGGAGACACATTTTTACCGCCCATGCTTGACTGTTTATCTGTGCACTTTTCAACTGTATACAATACAACACAAAAATGCCCAGTGCTGCTAAGAAATAAGTTCAGAAAGCTCTGAAAGCTCTAACAAAAGTAACTCTCCAGGTATTTCAGACAGAGTATGCGGATTCAGTCTGATCAGAACAAAGAAAACACCTTTTGCCTTCCTAATGTCACACTTTCCTCTTTTCTATGGCCTGTGTCTGTAGAGTTGGGGGAGTCTTCCTCACCCCTTCCTTCCATCTCTCTTTCTCTCTCTGTTTCTGCTGATGTGTAAAATATACAAAATAACGTTTTATATACTTACTCTCTTGTTAAAAGTCGATGAAGTTTGCAGCGTATGCCAGCCATCAGTGTTCTAGTTTTTAAGGCTTTGCATACCTCAAAGTGTGTCTAAAAGTATCTTGGCAAGAGAAAAAATAAATAAAAAAGCCAAAATTCGCCTAGGCCATTTAAAAGAAACCGAATTGCTGCTAAGAAATAAGTTCGGAAAGCTATGACTCCAGTGGAACACTGTTAGAGTCAAAAGTAACTCTCAATGTATTCAGACAGAGTATGCAGATTGGGGCTGATCAGAACAAAGAAAGCACCTTCCTCGTCAAAAGTTAGTCACACAATCCCTTACTGTCACCCTTACCTCGTCCTATGGCTGTCAGGCCTTTTGGTGTGTGTGTGTGTGTGTGTGTGTGTGTGTGTGTGTGTGTGTGTGTGTGTGTGTGTGTGTTTGTGTGTGTGTGTGTGTGTGTGTGTGTGTGTGTGTGTGTGTGAGCCTGGCCCTGCCCCCTCCTCCCCCCTTCCTGCCATCTTATCACTAGACAGAGGGGGGATGGGTTCTCTCTAAAACAAAGTGTCTGTAAAGGTGCCTGCCATCTCTCTCTCTGTTTCTGCTGATACTTACTCTCTTGTTAAAAGGTGATGAAGTTTGCAGCGTAAGCCAGCCATCAGTGTTCTAGTTTTAAGGTTTTGCATACCTCAAAGTGTGTCTAAAAGTATCTTGGCAAGAGAAAAAAAGCCAAAATCCGCCTAGGTCATTAAAAAGAAACCGAATTCCACGTTTTACAAATGAACAGACACAAATGCAGACTTGACTACTTGGCAGTTGATTAAAGCAGATGTGTCCTTTTTCATCTCTCAAAGGTTTGGGTCCTGTTCAACACTGGGTACAGAAATATATTCAATATACAGTCATTTGTACGTAAAGATTTTTTAAGTTGTAAGCACTAAGAAATATACATTGATTGCATTTAAAGTGGCTGTAGACAACTTATCATAATGAAGTAATTGATTGCACACATTTGTAATGGATGTAAAATAAAGACGACATTAGCATTTAAATTGGCTCCCTATAAGACTTGCTTTCTCTATGAAATTATGTCTGGTTCTGAGTAGTGTTCTCCCTTTCGCAATAAAAGCCCAAACATAATACTTTCTGAATCACTGCAGGAAGTAATGTGCTAAAAATGCAAATACAAATAGCTTACAGTAGCTCCCAATTAGTTGAACAATCGGAAAACCGCAAGGACTGTGGAAACACCTACTGGCAAAGGATTGTGGATGCAAATTATGCAAAGAGGAAGAACAAATATTCTGTCTAAAGCTAGATAACACAATCTACGTATTGACAGTATGAGTACAACAAAACCAGTATGCATGTTGATGCAAACGGCGATGTTCAGTAAACGATCAATCAAAATCGAAGGATCAAATGTATTTTTAAATGGAGCAGAAATAGAACTAGTCTCCCAGTGCAAGTATCTTGAACAGGGAGTGTCATATTGGACTCGCACTTGACTTTTTAAGAAACATATCCAGAAAGTATCCAATACCATTAAATTCAACTTGCAACATTTTAAACAAATTAGACCTTTTTCTTAACTGTCAATGCTGCAAAGTCATACCTCCACTGTATGATTCTATCCCACATTGAATACTGTTTTACAAACTGGTCGTTTGCTTGTGCCACACACCTGAAACCCATAGAACAGCTGTTCAAGAGAGCTATCCAGGTGTTTGACAGAAAGCCACAGTCATACCACCACTGTACCATCCTTGAAAATCACAATTTCTTGAGTTTTTGACATTTTTATGTCTTTTAAAAGTATGTGTTTTAAAAAAAATAATATTTACATGGGCTGGCCCCCCTCCCCTTGGGGGAATTCATCCACAGAAAACACACTGGACGCAGCACTAGGTCAGAAACCAGAGGAGACTGTGAAGTCCACCACAGACGGAACACCTTTGGACAAAATGTCCTCTCCATTAAAGGCAGCTCGTTGTGGAATAGCCCCCCAACTGAGATACGGGATTGTCCCACTCTCAATAGTTTTAAAGGTCAACTTAAAGAATGGTTGAGCAACAAACAGACGTGTAATCACCGCTAAATAAATGCACTTGAACACAGGGGTATCTCCTCTTGCACTTTTATGTAGCGCTTTTATCTTATCTTGCACTTTATATATCATAGCTGCTACATTGTACTGCCATGTGGTAAATGCTTGTATGCTGCTCATGCTCTTTCTGCATATCATGTATTTATTTTTGCTGTATATATAAATGTCATGTTCTTATATGCTGTATGTGACGGGGCTACAGATGGAAATTAGCTCAGAGCTAAAATCCGGCTCATTTACACTTTTAGGCATTATTTTTGTTTTAAAGTGTTCATCAATGTGCACTACGGTAGCCCTGAAGAAAATGAAACATTAAAATATGTTATCGATGTCCCCATTCCCAGTTTGTTTTGGGAATAATTCCGATGTTTACTATGTTTTGGTAGCTCTTAACAAAACAGAATTTTTGTAAAAGACTGCGATTCTAAAAGGCAAGTTTGTGATTTTAACACTGTTTCGATGAAACAATACATTATACAATATTACGACTTTTTGCCATATTTTTAACACAATATACTTGTACCTTTTCTTTTTTTTTTTTGTGGTTGTAGGGCTTCAAGATATTTTGCATGTCATGCATAAACACGGTGTCATCTTTTCCTTGAAACTGACGTGCTGCCCGTTTTACAAAACAAGTTATTTTTCTGCTTCTTCATCCTCTGAATTTTCCTCCCCCGTCCCTCTTCCTTCAGCCAGCACAACAAGAATCAAGGTGGATCTGTGAAATGAAACACCTCTTCCCAAAGCGTGACTTCCCTATTGAGAGCATGCGTCTAGGGCAGTAGGGTCTAAACCGATTGGCCAGATATACTAACATGCAGAACGTACGGTATGTTTGAAGACTAACCATTTATCCAGTTCAAGCTGTCTTTAAGATGTGACATTGCGCTCTGACTATTTCCCGTAAAATGGTGAAAAACTATTACTTATTCTTAAATTTGACCTCTTGCTGCTTGGTTGAAAATGATAGATGAAAAATAACTTTTAAAAAAAAGACTCAAACAGCGAGGGACATTATACTGGTGAAAAAAACTCTCAATTCTACAGATGACTCCCCCCACTCAACGCAATAAGTCCCTCCCTCCACTCAGCAAAGCATCTAAAACTAAGGACCCCACGAAGACGACAGTTTGAAAACTAGCTATGGATCTGAGAAAAACCAAGTCTCCCCCCGTGAGTTGCAGCCAGGAACAAACTCCTGGACTACCATCATCACCACCATTCTGGACACCCGAATCTTGCAGTACTACTGCTGCTTATTTTGCTCCTTGGGCCAAGACGTCTCTGTTTATGGACACAGTGAAATCAGTGTTGGTTGATATTGTGGAGGGGGTGATACATCGGTACAGAGAAGAAATATGCAACGGATGCCGAGTCATTCACCCCGGCCAGAGGCAACACGATTGTCTGAATGACATGCCCGATTTTTTCTTCAGAAACAATTACAACACGTTAATGAAAAGACTCAATCTCAAAAATTGTAGACGCCTCAAGGAGAGACTTGAAAAGATCCATGCCGAGTTGGATGGAGAAGAAGAAGACTAATAACCTGCGGGTGGTTGAAGCCAGGGATTTTTTCTTTTTCGATACATTGACTTTTTCTTTAAAGTAAAATAAAAATGGGGAACTACTATGCAAAACGCTCGGTATATATTGATCAGAATGTAGTCAATACCCTTTTAATAAGTGTGGTGATGAGGACGATTGAAAACAGAGTGAATAGTGATCCCCGTGTAAACAGAATGGCTGAAGTTTGTAAACTAGAAGACATTTTGGATATCGTTCATTCTGGCAGTACTATTCCTGGTCATTGGGAAACGATTGTAAACGAAACATTTAAAGTGGTCCTGGAATCTTCATTTTCCGAAACATTCTGTAACATTACCGAAGAAATGAAACAAACATCAAAAGTGTATCATGTGCTCTCATTGTATGCTCTGTTTGTAGATGTAATGCATCTTTGTGTTAAAAACAGCATACACATGAATATTTTGACTGAAGTGAAAAAACTCCATCATGATATTTCCAGTAATCTGGGGAATTCTAAGCTGGAGACGGTCCTGGGGATGTTACAATCAGTATAACTATTGATTTTGTGTGTGAAAATGTTTAAATGTAAATAGGACATTTTTTTTTTTAAATAAAAAAAAGTATTTTTTACATTTTAAAAACTGTTGTCTTCATTATAGCAAGGGGAGCGTGTCTGATACATGTGTATTACAGTCCTGCACATGCACTGTTGTCTTCATTATAACAAGGGGAGGGTAACAGTGAAGATGTATGATACATGTGTATTGAAACGTGCGTATTATACCCCCACAGAAACACAGAAACATGGAAACACAGAAACACAGAAACACAGAAACACAGAAACACAGAAACATGGAAACACAGAAACACAGAAACACAGAAAACACTGAAACCACTGAAACACTGAAAAAACACAGAAACACCGAAACACAGAGACACAGAGACACAGAATTATAGAAAAACAGAGACACAGAAACACAGAAACACAGAAACATGGAAACACAGAAAACACAGAAACACAGAAACACAAAAACACAAAAACACAAAAACACTGAAACACCGACACACCGAGACACAGAACCACAGAAACAGAGAAACATAGAAACACAGAAACACAAAAACACAGAGAAACACAGAAACACAGAAACACAAAAACACAAAAACACTGAAACACCGACACACCGAGACACAGAACCACAGAAACACAGAAACACAAAAACACAAAAACACTGAAACACCGACACACCTAGACACAGAACCACAGAAACACAGAAACACAAAAACACAGAAACACAGAAACACAAAAACACAGACACAAAGAAAACACAGAAACACAAAAACACAGAAACACAGAACCACAAAAATACAAAAAACACAAAAACACTGAAACACCGACACACAGAAACACAGAAACACAAAAAACAGGCTTGTGTGCTAGTCTGGTTTTTGAATAAACACATCAGTATTTTAAAAAGTCGATGGGAGGCTGATACTATTTGACTTTTTAAAATAATGATGTGTTTATTCAAAAACCAGACTAGCACACAAGCCTGTTTTTTGTGTTTTCGGTGTTTCTGTGTGTCGGTGTTTCAGTGTTTTTGTGTTCTTTGTGTTTTTGTGTTTCTGTGTTTCTGTGTTTTCTGTGTTTTCTGTGGTTCTGTGGTTCTGTGGTTCTGTGTTTCTGTGTTTTCTTTGTGTCTGTGTTTTTGTGTTTCTGTGTTTCTGTGTTTTTGTGTTTCTGTGTTTGTGTGGTTCTGTGGTGCTGTGTCTAGGTGTGTCGGTGTTTCAGTGTTTTTGTGTTTTTGTGTTTCTGTGTTTCTGTGGTTCTGTGTCTCGGTGTGTCGGTGTTTCAGTGTTTTTGTGTTTTTGTGTTTCTGTGTTTCTGTGTTTCTGTGTTTCCATGTTTCTGTGTTTCTGTGTTTCTGTGTCTCTGTGTTTCTGTATTTCTGTGTTTCTGTAATTTTGTGTCTCTGTGTTTCTGTGTTTCTGTGTTTCTCTGTGTTTTTATGTTTATGTGTTTCTGTGGTTCTGTGTCTCGGTGTGTCGGTGTTTCAGTGTTTTTGTGTTTTTGTGTTTCTGTGTTTCTGTGTTTTCTGTGTTTCCATGTTTCTGTGTTTCTGTGTTTCTGTGTCTCTGTGTTTCTGTATTTCTGTGTTTCTGTAATTTTGTGTCTCTGTGTTTCGGTGTTTCTGTGTGTCGTTGTTTCAGTGTTTCTGTGTTTTTTCAGTGTTTCAGTGTTTTCTTTGTTTCTGTGTTTCCATGTTTCTGTGTTTCTGTGGGGGTATAATACGCACGTTTCAATACACATGTATCATACATCTTCACTGTTACCCTCCCCTTGTTATAATGAAGACAACAGTGCATGTGAAGGACTCTAATACACATGTATCAGACACGCTCCCCTTGTTATAATGAACAGTTTTTAAAATGTAAAAAACACTTGTTTTTATTTAAAAAAAAAAAAAAATCCTATTTACAGTTAAACATTTTCACACACAAAATCAAGAGTTATACTGATTGTAACATCCCCAGGACCGTCTCCAGCTTAGAATTCCCCAGATTACTGGAAATATCATGATGGAGTTTTTTCACTTCAGTCAAAATATTCATGTGTATGCTGTTTTTAACACAAAGATGCATTACATCTACAAACAGAGCATACAATGAGAGCACATGATACACTTTTGATGTTTGTTTCATTTCTTCGGTAATGTTACAGAATCTTTCGGAAAATGAAGATTCCAGGACCACTTTAAGTGTTTCGTTTACAATCGTTTCCCAATGACCAGGAATAGTACTGCCAGAACGAACGATATCCAAAATGTCTTCTAGTTTACAAACTTCAGCCATTCTGTTTACACGGGGATCACTATTCACTCTGTTTTCAATCGTCCTCATCACCACACTTATTAAAAGGGTATTGACTACATTCTGATCAATATATACCGAGCGTTTTGCATAGTAGTTCCCCATTTTTATTTTACTTTAAAGAAAAAGTCAGAGTATCGAAAAAGAAAAACTCCCTGGCTTCAACCAACCGCAGTTTATTAGTCTTCTTCTTCTCCATCCAACTCGGCATGGATCTTTTCAAGTCTCTCCTTGAGGCGTCTACAATTTTTGAGATTGTGCAGAAAAGCCTCCGAAGCGCCTTGGATCCTCCAATCATCCGTGAAAATTTCTTTATCAATAAGAGTCTGGTCGATCTCAGTAATGAAGTCGGTGAGCCAGAGTCTTTTCATTAACGTGTTGTAATTGTTTCTGAAGAAAAAATGGCTGAAGGAAGAAGGACGGGGGAGGAAAATTCAGAGGATGAAGAAGCAGAAAAATAACTTGTTTTGTAAAACGGGCAGCACGTCAGTTTGAAGGAAAAGAGGACACCGTGTTTATGCATGACATGCAAAATATCTTGAAGCCCTACAACCACAAAAAAAAAAAAAAAAGGTACAAGTATATTGTGTTAAAAATATGGCAAAAAGTCGTAATATTGTATAATGTATTGTTTCATCGAAACAGTGTTAAAATCACAAACTTGCCTTTTAGAGTCGCAGTCTTTTACAAAAAATCTGTTTTGTTAAGAGCTACCAAAACATAGTAAACATCGCAATTATTCCCAAAACAAACTGGGAATGGGGACATCGATAACATATTTTAATGTTTAATTTTATTCAGGACTACCGTAGTGCACATTGATGAACACTTTAAAACAAAAATAATGCCTAAAAGTGTAAATGAGCCGGATTTTAGCTCTGAGCTAATTTCCATCTGTAGCCCCGTCACATACAGCATATAAGAACATGACATTTATATATACAGCAAAAATAAATACATGATATGCAGAAAGAGCATGAGCAGCATACAAGCATTTACCACATGGCAGTACAATGTAGCAGCTATGATATATAAAGTGCAAGATAAGATAAAAGCGCTACATAAAGTGCAAGAGGAGATACCCCTGTGTTAAAGTGCATTTATTTAGCGGTGATTACACGTCTGTTTGTTGCTCAACCATTCTTTAAGTTGACCTTTAAAACTATTGAGAGTGGGACAATCCCGTATCTCAGTTGGGGGGGCTATTCCACAATGAGCTGCCTTTAATGGAGAGGACATTTTGTCCAAAAGTGGTCCGTCTGTGGTGGACTTCACAGTCTCCTCTGGTTTCTGACCTAGTGCTGCGTCCAGTGTGTTTTCTGTGGATGAATTCCCCCAAGGGGAGGGGGGCCAGCCCATGTAAATATTATTTTTTTTAAAACACATATTTTTAAAAGACATAAAAATGTCAAAAACTCAAGAAATTGTGATTTTCAAGGATGGTACAGTGGTGGTATGACTGTGGCTTTCTGTCAAACACCTGGATAGCTCTCTTGAACAGCTGTTCTATGGGTTTCAGGTGTGTGGCACAAGCAAACGACCAGTTTGTAAAACAGTATTCAATGTGGGATAGAATCATACAGTGGAGGTATGACTTTGCAGTATTGACAGTTAAGAAAAAGGTCTAATTTGTTTAAAATGTTGCAAGTTGAATTTAATGGTATTGGATACTTTCTGGATATGTTTCTTAACAAGTCAAGTGCGAGTCCAATATGACACTCCCTGTTCAAGATACTTGCACTGGGAGACTAGTTCTATTTCTGCTCCATTTAAAAATACATTGGATCCTTCGATTTTGATTGATCGTTTACTGAACATCGTCGTTTGTATCAACAAGCATACTTTTTTTGTTGTACTCATACTGTCAATACGTAGATTGTGTTATCTAGCTTTAGACAGAATATTTGTTCTTCCTCTTTGCATAATTTGCATCCACAATCCTTTGCCAGTAGGTGTTTCCACAGTCCTTGCGGTTTTCCGATTGTTCAACTAATTGGGAGCTACTGTAAGCTATTTGTATTTGCATTTTTAGCACATTACTTCCTGCAGTGATTCAGAAAGTATTGTGTTTGGGCTTTTTATTGTGAAAGGGAGACCACTACTCAGAACCAGACATAATTTCATAGAGAAAGCGAGTCTTATAGGGAGTCAATTTAAATGCTAATGTCGTCTTTATTTTACATCCATTACAAATTTGTGCAATCAATTACTTCATTATGATAAGTTGTCTACAGCCACTTTAAATGCAATCAATGTATATTTCTTAGTGCTTACAACTTAAAAAATCTTTACGTACAAATGACTGTATATTGAATATATTTCTGTACCCAGTGTTGAACAGGACCCAAACCTTTGAGAGATGAAAAAGGACACATCTGCTTTAATCAACTGCCAAGTAGTCAAGTCTGCATTTGTGTCTGTTCATTTGTAAAACGTGGAATTCGGTTTCTTTTTAATGACCTAGGCGGATTTTGGCTTTTTTTCTCTTGCCAAGATACTTTTAGACACACTTTGAGGTATGCAAAACCTTAAAACTAGAACACTGATGGCTGGCTTACGCTGCAAACTTCATCACCTTTTAACAAGAGAGTAAGTATCAGCAGAAACAGAGAGAGAGATGGCAGGCACCTTTACAGACACTTTGTTTTAGAGAGAACCCATCCCCCCTCTGTCTAGTGATAAGATGGCAGGAAGGGGGGAGGAAGGGGCAGGGCCAGGCTCACACACACACACACACACACACACACACACACACACACACACACACACACACACACACACACACACACACACACACACACACACACACACACACACACACACACACACACACACACACACACCAAAAGGCCTGACAGCCATAGGACGAGGTAAGGGTGACAGTAAGGGATTGTGTGACTAACTTTTGACGAGGAAGGTGCTTTCTTTGTTCTGATCAGCCCCAATCTGCATACTCTGTCTGAATACATTGAGAGTTACTTTTGACTCTAACAGTGTTCCACTGGAGTCATAGCTTTCCGAACTTATTTCTTAGCAGCAATTCGGTTTCTTTTAAATCGCCTAGGCGAATTTTGGCTTTTTTTTTTTTTTTTCTCTTGCCAAGATACTTTTAGACACACTTTGAGGTATGCAAAGCCTTAAAAACTAGAACACTGATGGCTGGCATACGCTGCAAACTTCATCGCCTTTTAACAAGAGAGTAAGTATATAAAACATTATTTTGTATATTTTACACATCAGCAGAAACAGAGAGAGAGAGAGATGGAAGGAAGGGGTGAGGAAGTCTCCCCCAACTCTACAGACACAGGCCATAGAAAAGAGGAAAGTGTGACATTAGGAAGGCAAAAGGTGTTTTCTTTGTTCTGATCAGACCGAATCCGCATACTCTGTCTGAAATACCTGGAGAGTTACTTTTGTTAGAGCTTTCAGAGCTTTCTGAACTTATTTCTTAGCAGCACTGGGCATTTTTGTGTTGTATTGTATACAGTTGAAAAGTGCACAGATAAACAGTCAAGCATGGGCGGTAAAAATGTGTCTCCTCAGGCTCTCTAATACACACACAGTCATCTCTCAAACGAGGGGCCTGCCTGCTTTCCAGGACTTTTTACAGCCTCTGGCCGACTGCAGGGCCATGGGGTGTTAAGACACGCACCTATAACTCTGGAGTGAAGGTCTCCCCACACACACACACACACACACACACACACACACACACACACACACACACACACACACACACACACACACACACACACACACACACACACACACACACACACACACACACGCACACACACACACACACACACACACACACACACACATACATACACACACACACACACAGACACACACACACACACACACACCTCCTTGGGAGGACATCAGTGAAGGTCCCCACACCCACACACACACAAACACACACACACACACACTTGGGGGGCGGGCCCACCTGTCACTTTTTATGCATACTAATGTGATTGAAACATTTTTTATGATACACCATAAGGCGCAACGGTGGGGGCTTTTCACACCTGTGAATACACATCAACCCCCTCCTATCGAAGGATCTCACACCTACTTGGGATATCACACCTACTTGAGATCTCACACCTCGATCAAAGGGGAGGCGGGACTTAGCTCATTAGCATAAGTAGGTAGAGGTGTGACCTGTCACAGCACCTGTCACTTTCTATGCATACTAATGAGACGAAAGCGGGATGAATCTTACTACTCAACATGTCAATACGTTTCAGTTTTTGTAGTGTATTGGTCTTTTGTAGAGATTTTTCATTTATTGTTTATATATTCTATCGTGTATTGCTTGGAGGGGGGGGGGGGACCAAATCATAATCTCGCCTAGGGCACCAAAATATCTAGGGCCGGCCCTGGACAACTTAATAACAGCAAAACCAAAGCAAGTTTTTCAATACGACGTGCCAACAGGATGCCGGATCTATTTCATGGACAAACAAAGGTGTCGCAAGCGGGCAGTACATCACATTGGCTCTTTTTGCTGCTACTTTGACAACATGGTTGCTACCGTGATTTTTCTGTGCGTTGATTTCATAAGTTGTTTCATAAGGCCCAATGAGAACAAACAAGAGACAGAATCTAAACAGGAAAGTGTAAAAACATGTTGAATCATTAAACATCTGATAGAACAAAAACAAGATGCACCTCGTTTGAGTTTATCTAAAAACATTGCTGATCAGTGAACTAGATTGTCTTCATTTCATACGCAATCTTCCTGGCAGTATAGAGCTTTTGATTTTATTTTAGAAAGTGCACCAGAAGCCTCGCTCATCATAAACAATGAAAACATAAACTTTACTTGCTCCTTGTATGTTATTGTGTGTAGACACTAATAAAAAGTTACAGATACAACCTAAAGCAAGAGAGAGCGAGAGAGAGAGAGAGAGAGAGAGAGAGAGAGAGAGAACAAATGTGTGTTGAAGTGTAATTGTATCACTGTATATATATATAGATAGATATATATCTATCTATATATATAGTATATCATTAAAATGTAACAATTTGAAATGTATGTTAATGTTGTTTGTATATCATATTATTGTGTAATTATTTTTGTATTGTGATGCTTTGGCAAAATTGTTTCTTTCAACTTTCATGCCAATAAAGCCCCTTTGAATTTAATTGAATTGAGAACCGAGAAAATGTAGGCTGCCCGAGCATAAGGAAGTTGCTTTGCTTATGAAATCAAATTAAGTACATTTTTTCGAGGAAGTTGTTCTGCCATTTATTTTTCTATTCTCTGTTACTTTAAACTCCCACTTCACTACTTTAGATTCAGAACAAATAGCTTATAAAATGTGAGACGGCACTATTGATAAAGCTACATATTAGTCTATAAAATAGTTACATCTTTACTTATCTCAAGCAGCAACACCAATAAAATACTGCTTCACATAAATGCTTCGCAAATAATCATCAAAAATGTTATAAATAATAATATAAAAATAATTGGCCATTTGTCTACAAATATGTGGCAGTTTGGTACTTTGAGTTCATATTGCGAATATTAAATTAGTGCTTTCACTTTGCTGTTTAGTTACTTTAACTTAGGTAAAACATCTGAATACTTCCAGCTTTGTATCACAGTAGATTCAAGGTGATCCCAGGTGACCAATTTCCATTAGAGGAGAATTTAATATAAAACTCAATTGTTTTTATTCAATGCATATAGAGGCAACTTACTGTAACCACATATCAACATTTCATCCATGCTTTTTTCACGTCAGTTGTTATTCAAGCTCTCAAACAAACAAGCAAGCAGTACATCACATTGGCTCTTTTTGCCGCGACCTTGCTTCTAAACAATGATCTGTGTGTGTCGTTGCTATTTGATTCACTACCTTTAGAGCACGGTCACAAATATGCATAATTCAAATTTGCTTCCAGCTTTCCATCCTATGCGTGCAAAAGGGTGAGCGATAGGATGGCCTGTTTTTTTGTATCTGCTGATGATGCAAATATTTCCTCTGTGTCTTTGGTGTTCTGATGAACTAAGAGTGAGGACAACTTTTGCATTTCTGAAGAATTATTAGATACATTTGACTGATGAAGCTCAGCGCATGTTCAATCAGGAAGGCCAATATCCTCTGGCTGTATCCTTTCAATACTCTCTCCTCTCTCAATAAGTGATCGGGGGCGTTACTCCCCAGCTAGTCAATCATTTCCCACCATTTCTCACAAGCCTATCATCGCACCCGCTAACCCCTTAAAATCTGCTCTTCCCTCTCTGTCCTTTGTCATTTCAGGTATCAACGCGCAACCCTCTTCCCCCCCTTCGCCTCCTGTCTCCTAATACAGGGCCAAGCTAAAACCTTCTCCCTTCAGACCGGACCGAAGTACTTATCACCACCACCAGTGTCTAGACCCAGAGGGGGTCCATTGGAGCGGTTTTTCCCCTCCTGAATGATCATCCTGCAAACCGGGGCCTAATCGCCAAACATCATTTCATTCACTTGTTATAATCTGTCAATCACTATTCCTTCATATTATGTGTCCCGGTAAAAAAGATGTATTTCATACATCACGTCTCTCCTGATTGAACTCGTGTTATGTTATGACTCAAAATCAACTAGGATGAGTAAATGTCCAAAGTTTCCAATATATTAGTAGTAAATGATCAATTTAGCATGAGAAATGTTAAATGTTGTTTCATAAGTCTAAACAGGAATGTGTAAAAACATTATTAAACAATCATTAAACATCCAATAGAACAAGAACAATACACACCTAGCTGTTTTATATCTAAAAACCAAACCAGGAGAAACACCAGTTCTCTTGCTTGATCAGTGAACTAGTTTTTCTTCGTTTCATATGCAATCTTCCTGGCAGTAAAGCTTTTATTTATTTTTAGAAAGTGCACCAGAATGCTCGCTCATAAACAATGGCAAAATAAACTTTACTTCCTCCTTTTATGTTATTGTTTGTACTTACTAATACAAAGTTACAGATACTTCTATTTCATTGTATATAACTGCACTATTTTATCTGTTTTATTGTGTTGCACTGTTGGAGGAGCCTGAGACCTAAGAGTTTCATCGACATAACTTAACTACACTGTAGCTATGTACGAATGACAATAAAAGCCTTGAATCTTGAATCTAAAGCAACAGTCAGCTAGTTCCCAGACTGTTTATATCATGCACTGCTGATTGCTCGAATGCAGTGGTTATATTTTAAATGTCTCCTATTCTACTATTTGTAGGCATATATTATAGGTCTCAGATATGTAAAAAACATGTCTATAAAGTGTTTTGCGCAGATCACCCATTCTAGCCATCCCTCATCCCCCTCTATTTCAGCGCCATTATAGAACTGCTGATTCTGGGTCCTTAGCTTTAGAAAAAATAAATAAAAAAGAGCAGA